>NW_016990541.1:0-1118 GCF_001483705.2 Eufriesea mexicana | reverse complement strand
TAAGGAGGAAATATTCTTTTGGCGTGCTATAGCCTTTGCAATGCTGTAGAATCTGGAGGGAAAATGCAATTTTATTGACACTTTCGACTGATATCGTGGTGAGCTATCTTTCTTTCATGGATAAGTAGGAAAGATTCTATTGGCGTGCAATAGCCGTAGCAATGCTATAGAGTCAGGCTGGAAAATACAGTTTTATCGACATTTTCGACTAACATCGTTGTGAGCTAACTTTCTTGCATATATAAGGAGGAAATATCCTATTCGGGCGCTATAGCCATTGCAATGCTATAGAATTTGGCTGGAACATACAATTTTGTCGACATTTTCCACTAATATCGTGGTAAGCTAACTTTCTTGCCTAAATGAGGAGAAGAGATATTATCCACGTGCTGTAGCCATTGCATTGCTATAGAAACTCGCTAGTAAACACGAATTTATTGACATTTACAAATAATATCGTGGTGCGTTAAATTTTCTTCATTAAATAAGGAGGAAAAATTCCATTGGCGTGCCGTAGCCAATGCAATGCAACAGTATCGGCCTGGAAAATACAATTTTATTGACGTTTTCGGCTAATACCGTGGTGAGATAACCTTCTTGCATAAATAAGGAGGAAAGATACCATTGGCGTGCAATAGCCATTGCAATGCTATAGAATCAGGCTGGAAAATTCCATTTTTTTTACATTTTTACATAGTATCGAAGTGAGGATACTTTCTTTCATTAACAAGGAGGAAAGAATCTATTGGCATGCTACAGCCAAAACAATGCTATAGAATAAGGCAGGAAAATTCAGTTTTATTGACATTTTTGACTAGCACCGTCTGAGCTATGTTTTTTCATAAATAGCTAATAGGGGGGAAGGAAGCTATTGGCGTGCTATAGCCATTGCAATGCTATAGAATCTGGTTGGAGAATTCTGTTTTATCATTTTCTACTAATATCGTGGTGTGCTAACTCTCTTGCATAAACAAGTAGGAAAGATCCTATTGGGGTGCTATAGCTATTGCTTTGCTCTAGAATCTGTCTGGAGAATACGATTTTTTTGACATTTTCGACTAATACCGTGGTGAGCTAACTTTCTTTCAGAAATAAGGAGGAGTGATTCTATTGGTGTG
>NW_016990540.1:0-825 GCF_001483705.2 Eufriesea mexicana | reverse complement strand
TTGCACGGAAGGTAGAGTTATGTTACGTTTGGTCTGGTTGGGTTAGTTTGCGTTTGGTTAGGATTGCATTAACTTCTGTGATATACACTGCAATTTGGTGGCGTTCAGCGGTCTGCTGCACTCTAGTATATACTGCTCGGATCTGAGGAACTAAGTAATAGTGGTCTAGGCGCGACAGGTTGAGATATGATACGTTTGGTTAGGTTTTGATAACTCTGCTTAGGACCGGGTAGCTTCTAATTTCGTGACATAAACAGATGTTCGGAGGACTCCTGCGCTCTGCTGTGCGCTAGTATGTTCGTCTTGGCTCTGTGAAGGCCAGAAATAGTGTCCTCGGCACGCTAGGCTGAGATAGATAGCGTTTGGTTGTGCAACGTTTGCTTAGGTTGGGATAGTGTAGCCTTGCCTTTTGTGCTGTACACGGCTCTTCGGCGGATTTCTGCGCTCTATGTAGCTCTACTATACTCCGCTCGACTCTGGAGACACCAGCAATAGAGGTCATGGCACGGCAAGTTGAGTTAGCTTACGTTTGGTTAGGTTTCTGTGGTTTAAGTTAGGTTAGGATGGCATTAACTTTTCTGTTATACACTGCTCTCCGGAGATTTATGCTCTCTACTGTTCTCTAGTGTGTCCTGCATGGCTCTGGGGAGTCCTGCAATAGAGGTCTCGACTCGTTAGGTTTAGCTTTTCTACGTTTGGTTAAGTTAGGTTAGATCAGGTTAGGTAAGCATATCTTTGACTTTCGTGCTATGCACGGCTACCTGGAGACCTTCTGCGCACTTATGTGCTCTAGTATATTCTGCTTTCCTCTGGGGATGCCAGCTG
>NW_016990539.1:0-609 GCF_001483705.2 Eufriesea mexicana | reverse complement strand
TGCTGCGATTGGTTATGTTAGGATAGGATTGCCTTGGGCTTTGTGCTATACACAGCTATTCGGAGCATTTCTGCGCTATCCTATGCTCCAGTATGATCTGCTTGTTTCCGGGGAGGCCAGCCGTAGTGTCATCGGCACATTGTCTTTAGTTCTGTTACGTTCGGTTATGTTACGTTTGGCAACGTTATGGCAGGTTTGCTTTAACTTTTGGGCTATACTCTGTCGCTCGGTGGATTTCGGCGCCCTACTGCGCTCTAATATGTCCTGTTTGGATATGGGGAAGACAGGAATAGTGGTCTCGCCATGATACGTTGAGCTATGCTACGTTTGGTTGGTTTCGGTTAGTTCATGTAGGGGTTGTTCATCCTTGACTCTCTTGTTATGTACTGCAATGCGGCGGGTTTCTGCGCTCTGCCGTTCCCTAGTATATTCTGCTTGCGCCTGTGGAGGCCAGCAGTAGCGTCCTAGGCACGTTAGTTTTAGTTCGGTTACGTTCCACTACGTTATGTTTGGTTAGGTTAGGATAGGGTAGCTTTGACTTTTGAGCTATAAGCTGTTAATCTATGGACCTCTGCGAAGTCAAACATACGCTAACTCAACACTTCGTGC
>NW_016990538.1:0-530 GCF_001483705.2 Eufriesea mexicana | reverse complement strand
GCACATCCATACATACATCCATAGATATATCCATACAGACATCCGTACATACATCCATACATCTATCCATACATGCATCCATACATACGCCCTACCATACACGCATTCATGCATCCACTACACATAAATCCGCTCATACATCCACCCATACATCCATACATACATCCATACAAGCATACATTCATGCATCCATGCATCTGTACATCAATGCATCCATCCATCCATATATCCTGTCAACTACACGTACATCCACCCATCCATCCATCCATCCATACACCCATTCATACATCCGTTCATGCATCCACGCACCCATACATCTAGCCACACAAACATCCATCCATCCACTTATCCATCCATCCATACATAAATCCATCCATAAATACATCCTTCCAAACATCCACTCATCCATCCATACATCCATCCAAACATCCATACATCCACACAACCATGCATCCATAAAACCGTAGAACCATACAACCATCCACCCATACATACATCCATGCGTACACCCACACATACATACATACACT
>NW_016990537.1:0-1461 GCF_001483705.2 Eufriesea mexicana | reverse complement strand
CGGTTATATTACGTTTGGAGATGGTATGAGAGGATAGTTCAGACTTTTGTTCTACAAACTGGTGTCCGCGGGTTTCTGCATACTCCTATGCGCTAATATCTTCTGCTTGTATATGGTGCATGCCAGCAACAGCAGTCTCGGCTCTTTAGTTTTAGCTATGTTACGTGTGGTTGGTAGAGGTTAGCTTTAGTTCGGTAAGGGTAGCTTCAACTTACGCGGTGTACGCTTTTGTGCGGTGGATTTTAGCGATTTACTGTGCTCCAGTATATTCGGCTCGTCTCTGGGGAGGAGCAATAGTTACCATGGCTCGTTAGGATGAGTTATGCTACATCGTTACGTTTGGCCATGACAGCATAGGGTAGCTTCGACTTTTGCGCCGTGCACTGCGATTGTATCGGCTTCTGCGCTTTACTCTCCTGTAGTATGATCTGCTCGTCTCTGGGGAAGCCAGCAATATTGATCTCGGCACGCTAGGTTGAGTTAGGTTACGCTAGGCTTGGCTAGGCTATGATACGTTTGGTCAGGTCGGCTATGACTTTTGTGATATTCTCGGCAACGCAGTTGATTTTTTTGCACTGCATTGTACTACTAGCATCTGCTTGAATCTGGGGTGGGGCGGGCAGCAATGGCGGACGTAGTACGTTTGGTTTTGATATGTTACGTTCCGTTGAGTTAGGTTAGGCTATGTTTGGTTACGATTGCTTTGACCTTTGTGTTATACGCTGCTATCCGGTTGATATCCGCACTCTGCTTAGCCGCACTAGCATCTGCTTGTCTCTGGGGAGGCCAGCAATTGTGGTCGTGGCATGTTTGGTTGGCTCAGGTTTCGTTTGTTTGTGTTAGGTTATGCTATGTTTGGTTGGTATGGCTTTGACTTCTATGCTATACACAGCAATTCTGTGTATTTCTGCGCCCTACCGTGCTATTGTATGTTCTGCTTGCCTCTCGGAGGACGGTAATAGTGTTCTCTGTACGTTATGCTGAGCTTGTCGAAGTTTGGTTAGGTTATGTTTCGTTATGTTGGGATGCGGTAGCTGCGACTATTGTGCTATGCACTGCGATTCTATGGATATCTGCCTCCTATTCTCCTCTAATATGCTCTGCTTGTCTCTGAGGAGATCAGCAATAGTTGTGTACGCGCGATAGGTTGAGCTGTGTTCCTTTGGATATGTTACGTTTGGTCTGGTTAGGATATGATAACATTGACTTTTGTTGTTCGGTCGATATCTGTGCACTAGATTGCTCTAGTAGCACCTGCTTGTCTCTGGGGAGGCCGGCTATAGCGGTAGTGGCACGCTTGGTTGAGTTAGTTTACGCTAGGGTAAGTTAGGTTAGGATAAGTTTGGTTCGAATGACCTCGACCTCTGTTCTGTACACTGCTCTTCGGCCGATATCTGAGCTCTGCATTGCTCTACTAGCATCTGATTTTCTCTGGGTGGTCAGCGACACTATTCTCGGCAC
>NW_016990536.1:0-1183 GCF_001483705.2 Eufriesea mexicana | reverse complement strand
GAAGGTTCTGTTAGGATTTCTTTGACTTTTGCGTTGTACATTGCAATGCGGCCGATTTCTGTGGTCTGCTGTTCAACAGCACATTCTGCGTGTCTCTGTGGAGGCCGGAAACCGTGGTCTCGTTATGTTAGCTTTATTCAGGCTACGTTTGCGTATGTTACGTTCGGCTAAGTTAGGATACGCTACTTTGACATTTGTGCGGTTCACTGCTATTCGCTGTATATCTGCGCTCTACTGTGTTCTAATATTTTCTGCTTTGCTCTTGGAAAGCCAGCAATAGTGGCTATAGTGGTCTCGTCGCGATGGCTTGATTTATGCTACGTTTCATTGGATCAGGTTAGGAATATCTAGTTAGGTTTCATTCGTCTATTGCGCTGTACACTGCTATTCGGTGGATTTCTGCCCTCTACATTGCGCTACTATACTCTGCGCGGCTCTGGGGAGGCGAGCAATAGTGTACGTGGCACGTTAGATTGTGTTAAGTTACGTTCGGGTATGTTAGGTTAGGTTAAGTTTAGATAGGATTGCTTCGGCTTTCGTGCCATACATCGCTATCCGGTGGATTTCTGTGTTCTACTGTGCTCTAGTGTATTCTGCTTGGCTCGGGAGAGCCGGAAGCAGTGGTCACTGCAATTTAAGCTTAGATAGTTACGCTACGTTTGGTTTGGTTAGTTTAAGTAAGGTTAGGACACGTTATCTTCGACTTATTTGCTGTACACAGCAATATGGCTTATTTCTGCGCTCTACTGTGCTGTAGTATATTATGATTGTCTCTGGGGAGGCCAGCAGTAGTGGTCTCAGCACGTTGTGTTGTGTTACACTACGTTTGGTTAAGTTTGGTTAGGTTAGTTTAGGTCGGGATATGTTTGACTTTTGCGGTGTACAATGCAATGCGTTGGGCTTCTGCGCCCTGCTATGCCGTAGTATGCTGTGCTCGGCGCAGGGGAATCCAGTAATAGTGGTCTCGACCTGATAGTGTTAGTTATGCTATGCTTGTGTTACGTTTCGTGACGCTGGCACAGGATGGATGACACGTTTGGGCTTTGCACAGCCATCCGCGGATTTCTGCACTCTACTGCGTTCCAATATTTTCTGCTTGAATGTGGTGAGGCCAGCAATTGTGTTCCCGCAATGTTGGGCCTTGTAAAGTTGCGTATGTATATGTTTCGCTGGGCTCTGTTAG
>NW_016990535.1:0-629 GCF_001483705.2 Eufriesea mexicana | reverse complement strand
AGCCGGCTCCCCAGAGACAAGCAGAAATTATTGAAGCACAGTAGAGCGCAGAAATCCGCTGCACTGCAGTGTATAGCACAAAAGACAAAGATACCCTCTCCTAACCTTTACATAACCATGCGTAACATAGCACAACCTAACGTGCCCATACTACTATCGCTAGCCTCCCCTGTTCCAAGCAGAAGATATTAGAGCACGGCAGAGCGCAGATATTCACCGATTATCAGTGTATAGCACTAAAGTCACAGCTATCCTGCCCTAACATATCCAAACAGAGTAAACGGACATAACGTAACACATCCTAACGTGCGAGACCACTACTCCTGGCCTCCCCAGAGCCAAGCGGAGCGCACTAGAGCAATATAGAGCGCAGAAATCCACCGAACATCCGCGCATAGCACAATGGTAAAAGCTATCCCATCCATAAACGTAACGAATCCAAGCATAACCTGACTTAACCGAACGACGCGAGACCACTACTGCTGGCGTTCCCAGAGCTAAGCAGGACATATTATTGCACAGTAGAACGCGGAAATCCATCGAATAGCTGTGCATGGCACGAAAGACAAAGATATCCTACCATAACATAAACAATTACATAACACGAAACCATACGTAACATATTTCAA
>NW_016990534.1:0-951 GCF_001483705.2 Eufriesea mexicana | reverse complement strand
TGGTATATCCTGCTTAGCTCTGGGGATGCCACCTGTAGTCGTTTCGCCATGTTAGGCAGATTTGTACTACGTTTGGATATGTAACGCTTGGCTAGGTTAGGATATGCTACTTTGACTTTCGTAGTAAATACTGCTTTTCGGTGGATTTCTGTGATCTACAGTGCTCTACTGTATTCTGCTATTCTCCGAGGATGCATGCAGCAGTGGTCGCGGCACGTTATGTTGACATATGCTACGTGTGCTTATGTTAGGTTAGGACAGTTAAGTTAAGGTATCTTCGATTTTTGTGCTGTACACTGCTATTCGATTGATTTCTGCGCACTACATTACACTACCATTCACTGCTCCACAATGAGGAGGCGAGCAGTAGTGTTCGTGTCACGTCAGGTTGAGTTAGGTTACGTTTGGCAAGGTTAGGTTAGGCACAGTTTGGGTAGGATAGCTTCGAGTTTTGTGCCTTTCACAGATATACGGTGGATTCCTTCGCTCCACATTGCTCTACTATTTTCCGCTCGACTCTGGGAAGAGGAGAAATTGTGGTCGAGGCACGTCAGGTTGAGTTATGTTACGTTCGGTATGGTTTGGTTACGTTAGGTTAAGTTTGGTTAGCATAGATCCAACTTTTGTGATATACACTGTTTTTCGGCGGATTTCTGTGCTCTATTGTGCTATAATACATTCTGCGTTGCTCTGTGGAGGCCAGGAGCAGTGGTCGCTGCACGTCGTGTTGTCTTATGCTGCACTCGGATTGGTTAGGTTAGGTCAGGTTAGGTTAGGATGTCTACGGCTTTTGTAACATTCACTGCAGTGCCGCGGAATTCTGCTCTCCAATCTGCCTTAATATGCTCTCCTAGGCTTTAGGGTTGGGGCCAGAATAATTGTTCCCGTCACGTCACGCTTAGTTACACTATGTTTGGATATGTTATGTAAGGACAGGTTAGATCAGAGTAT
>NW_016990533.1:0-991 GCF_001483705.2 Eufriesea mexicana | reverse complement strand
TATTTACAATTTCGACTAATATCTTTGTGAGCAAGCTTTCTTGCATAACTAAGGAGGAAAGGTGCATTTAGCGTGCTATATCCATTGCAATGCTATGGAATCTGTCTGGAAAGCTTAATTTTATCGATATTTTCAGATCATATCGTGGTGAGCAAACTTTCTCGCATAAATAAGGAGGAGATATCCTATTGGCGTGCTAAAGACATTGCTTTGCAATAGGGTCGGTCTGGAAAGTTCAATTTTATTGACATTTTCGTCCAATATCGTGGTGAACGAGCGTCTTCGCGTATATAAGTAGGATAAAATCTATGGGCGTGCTATAGCCATTTCAATGCAATAGAATCTGACTGGAAAGTTCAATTTTGTTGACATTTACATTTTCGAATAATATTATAGTGAGCACACTTTCTCGCATGAATAAGTAGGAAACATACTATTGGCTTGCTATAACCATTTCATGCAATAGATACTGACCGGATATACTAATTTTATTGGCATCTCCGTCTAATATCGTTGTGAGCAAGCTTTCTTACATAAATAAGGAGGAACGGTACTTTTGGCGTGCTGTGGCCAATGCAATGCAATTGAATCTGAATGGAATTGTGAATTTTATTATCATTTTCGACTATTATCGTGGTGAACAAGTTTCCTGGCACAAATAAGGAGGATTGGTTCTATTGGCGTGCTATAGCCATTGATATGCAATATAGTCTGACCGGAAGGACCAATTTTATATACATTTTCGACTTATATCGTAGTGAACAATCTTCCTCGCATACGTAAGGCGGATAAACTCTAGTGGCGTGACATAGACATTGCATTGCTGTAGAATCTGACTGGAAAGTTCAATTTTTTTGACATTTTCGAATAATATCATGGTGAGCAATCTTTCTCTCATGAATAAGTAGGAAACATACTATTGGCTTGATAAAACCTCTTCAATGCAATAGAGACCGACCGGATATAGTAATTATATAGACATTTCCGACTA
>NW_016990532.1:0-718 GCF_001483705.2 Eufriesea mexicana | reverse complement strand
TAGACGAAAATGTCAATAAAATTGAACTTTCCGGCCAGATTCTGCAGCATTCCAATGGCTATATCACGCCAATAGATTATTTCCACGTTGTTTATGCAACAAAGTTAGCTTTCCACGATATTAGTCAAAAATGTCAATGAAATTAAATTTTCCAGCCAGATTCTACTGCATTGCAATGGCTGTAGCACTCCGAATGGATCTGTCCTCCTTACCTATGCACGGAATTAAGCTGACAACGAAATTATTCGAAAATGCCAACAAAATTGAATTTTCCACGTAGATTCAGTTGCATTGCAATGCCTACAGCACGCCAATAGAATCTATTCTACTTATATATGAGAGAATGTTATCTCACCACGATATTAGCCGAAAATGTCAATAAAATTGAATTTTCCAACCACACTCTATATCATTCCAATATCTATGGCACGCCAATAGAATCTACCCTGCTCATTTAGGCAAGAAAGACAGCTCACCACGATAACAGTCGAAAATGTCAATAAAATTGAACTTTCCAGCCAGATTCTACGACATTGCAATCTCAATAGCACTCCAAAAGGATCTTTCCTTCTTACTAATGCAAGGAAGCTATCTCACCACGATACTAGTCGAAAATGACAATAAAATTGAATATTCCAGGACGATTCTATAGCACTGCAATGTCTATAGCACGCCAGTAGATTCTCACCTCCTTATTTATGAAAGAAAGTTAGCTCAC
>NW_016990531.1:0-315 GCF_001483705.2 Eufriesea mexicana | reverse complement strand
TTATTTAGAAATTGTTTATAATGAAGAATCAGTGATCCTACTCCTAAATCATAAAAATATTATTATAAATTTGTATATGTAGATTTTCTTAATTATGTATCAAATAATATGTATGTGGGTTAAAGTCAGGATATGGTTATATAATGATTTTGTTTATAATAAATTTGTATTATTTTGACTTTAATTAAGGAAATAACAAATCCTTGTACTTGCTCTTTTAAAAATTGCAAAGATTGTTTCTTATTATTAGACATGCATTCATAATATATTAATGGAATAGTCTAGTGATTCAACTTAGAATTTTATTTTACAATG
>NW_016990530.1:0-2129 GCF_001483705.2 Eufriesea mexicana | reverse complement strand
CTATGCTCCGTATATCGAAATTCACTGCACGCAAGTGTCACATACGTATTCGCGTAGTGTCTTTAGTCCTCAAGACCGTAATCGAACATTAGTTACCGTCTAGAATGCTTTCTACCAATTTTACTGGTTTATGTGAGAAATCGCCGAAACATAATATTGCATGACGAATGTGTCAAAAAAAGACAGAGAAAAGAGGATATGATTTTCAAAAGCCTCTATCAAAATCTTCTATAATTCAATGTGGTGAATACGAATCTAGCAGCAAATACTATTTGCCATGCCACGTTTATGGAGCACACAAATCGAAGGAATTCACTCCTGATACCTATATATTTTGCCTTAAATAATATTCTGAAGGTAGTAACAGTTTCTTCAAAGTTTTCATCAATTGCTTTGTGTAACGCAAACGTTACCACCTGGAATCAAATTTGATTATAATCAAAAATAGCTTTTCTTTACATAGCTATACGTACCGCACTGAATTTATTTGAAACGCACCGCAAGTTATAGCGTGGATTATCACCTTATCGCACATAGTAGCTATTGCTGTGCTATTCCATGAGGTACTTCGACCTCTTTTGTGTCTAGAACGGAAGTCTATGAGTAGATGCAGAGTGCAAATGGTATTGAGTTATAGTTATCATTACTTTCGTTCTATATAGGTTTCCTATGAACAGTTTCGTCTCTTGTTTTGCCTGATATGAGTATTTACATGTAGATGAATGATTGAATTAATACAAATTTTGCAGTGTATGTTCCCGCATAGGTGGTACTTAATTTTGCTTCATTTTATATGCGCAGAGGCCACAGAAAGTAGAGAATCCGTAAATTTGAAGTAAAAATATTTTCGTGAAATCAAAAGACTTAGTTAAAGCCGTAGAAAGATACTTCTCGGTATTATTAAATGGACAAGTTGACTTGGACTACAGTTGAGATGTGCGCGAGGGTGAAGCAGATAACTTGGACTAGACTTGTACAATATGGTATGTAGATTTGTATGAAATATTGAGGAATATGTAATTCCATTATTTGAGAATGAACGTAAGGAAGTGATTGCATTTTAAATTTAGTAGAATAATGTACTTTCCTGTTTTTTTAACCACAACAAATTATTCCAGTGATACCCAAGTTAATTCAGGGGTGATAATTTAGATTCAACCTAAAGTCTATATATCGGTAAAATTTTGCTTACAAGAAGATTTATTGAGTGCTTTAGTATACAACAAGCGTACTTCTCTTCCCTTATAATCTGTTTTCCAAAATTTGTTATTATTGGATTTCTCCTCAATTCAACATACCTGTCCCTTTAACCCGGCTGCTGAGCCGATTCATTTCACAGTACATTCTACAACAATTAAAATATACAGGAAAATTTAAGCAGCAAACGTTCTTTCAATGTATTCACATATAAAGAACAAAAGCGAAATATCTTTACTGCAATGAATTTCATAAACAGCTACAAATCTGCTATAAATTATCGCCCACGATCTCGTGAATTCGAATTCAGCCGTGAAATTTTTGAAAACCTCATAACCTCGAAGAACAGACCTCTGACAAATGAATTACGCCAGGTAAGAGGATCGAAAATAATTGTAGTATGAAGAAACGATCGCGGTGCAAGAATTCGTGCAATGAATTTTTGTCCATAGTATTGGAGGCAGTGTGGACGAAATAAAAATTGTACACGGTGGATAGGTGTGCAGGATGATAAACAAATGCTAGTGAAGTTATAATGACACACGTTACGTAGTATGGGCCCAACTGGGCTAAAGATTGCGCTCATTCCATCGACTTCCCTGTGTATGTATGCGTGTGTGGAACATTTTTCGCCTTTCTGCAATACCGTCTACTTCTTTTAGTCCTCCCTTTCTCTCCCTCCACTTTTCCTTTCGCAACCACATGGCCATGGCAGGTACACGTGACGGAGCTCCACCAGAAAGAATTACGAAAGTCGATGTGCACATGCATACTCGTGAAAGGATCGAATGTTTCTTCCGTCATCATCTGCAATGCTTTTGCAATGCGTAGGCGTTAATACGAATTTGGTAGCGAAGCTCGTGAAAGTGCTAGTGGTGAATATGGAAACGTGAAAGATTACCCTTGTCGCCACTTTGAGTAGCCATTTAAGT
>NW_016990529.1:0-585 GCF_001483705.2 Eufriesea mexicana | reverse complement strand
CTAACGTGCCGCCACCATTATTGCTGGCGTTCACAGTGCCATGCAGAGCATAATGGAGCACACAGGAGAGGAGAAATCCACCGAATGTCAGTGTATACCGCAAAAGTCAAAGCCATCCTTCCCAAACCTAACCTAACCGAACGTAACATGTCTCAACCAATCGTGCCACGGCTGCTACAGCTGGCCTCGCGATAGACGAGCGGATGCTAGTAGAGCAACCTAGAGCGTTTCAAACGAATAGAAGTTTATAGCGCAAAAGTCAAAGATATCCTAACCAAACCTGTTCTAACCTAGCAAAGCCTAGCGTAACATAACTAAGCCTAGCATGCCGAGGCCACTATTGCTGCCCTCCTCAGAGCGAAGCAGAACATATTAGAGGAGAGTACAGCGCTGAAGTACACAGAAACAACAGTGCATAGGGCTGTAGTCGAAGCTACCCTATCCTGGCGTAGCCAAACGTAACAGAACCGAACGTAGCTTAGCACAAGGTAATGCGCCGAGTCCACTATTCCTAGCCACCGAATACCAAGCGGAATACACTAGAGCACAGCAGAGCGCAGTAATCAAACGCATTGCACTGTGTAG
>NW_016990528.1:0-717 GCF_001483705.2 Eufriesea mexicana | reverse complement strand
TTCTGCGCTCTACTGTGCTCCGATATGTTCCGCTTGGCAATGGGGACGCCAGGTATAGTGGTCAAGGCAGAATAGGTGCGAATATGGTGCGCTTGGTTATGTTACGCTTGGCTAGGTTTGGATAGAATAACTCTGGCTTCTGCGCTATAAACTGCTGTTCCATGAATTGCAGCGCTCTGCACTGCTCTACGATACTCAGCTCAACCCTGGGGATGCCAGCAATTGTGGCCGTGGCACGAAATGTTGAGTCAGGCTACGTACGGCTAGGGTAAGGGAGGGTAGGTTTGAAGTTTGAGCCCTCACACTGCTATTCGGTACATATCTGCTCTCTACTGTTCTCTCTTATGCTCTGCTCGTCTTTGAGGAGGCCAAGAGTAGTGGTCTCGGCACGTTAGGTTGAGATATGTTACGTTTGGCTATGTTACGTTTCGTCCGGTTCGGAGCGGATTGCTTTGATTTCTGTGTTGTATACTGACATTTGATGAAATTCGGCGGTATGCTGTGCTCCAATACGCTCTGCTTCGGCCTGGGTAGGCCAGCAATAGTGGTCACGGCACATAAGGTTTGGTTAGGTTACGTTTGGCTGGGGTATGCTTGTTTGTGATAGGTTTGTATAGCTCTGACTTTCTTGGCATAGACTTTTATTCATTGAATTCCTGCGCTCCATTCTGCGCGACTATACTATGCTCGACTCTCGGGTGGCCAACAATAGTGGTC
>NW_016990527.1:0-624 GCF_001483705.2 Eufriesea mexicana | reverse complement strand
TTTACAATATACGGAAAAATAAATTTCCAAAATATCCATATAAATCAAATCTTAATCATTACCTACTTCATGAAGAACGTACGTTTATTTTTTCACAGTATTTAAACGTATGTACTTTTAAACGTATGTACATATATTCATCAACACACACATTCCACTAGAATTATCACGATCGACAATAGGTTTTCTAACTTAAAGTACGATTCTCTATACGAATTACGTCGATTAATGACATTTAAGGTATGTGAGATTGCTAGCAGATGCCTTGTTCAGTTAAAATTCGTATCACGATTAAAGAGAGTTTACTCCGTTTGCTTTAAATTATCATAATTTTATTGTATTTCCTAGTCCTTTATCAAGGAATTAAACATTTATGAAAAACGGTAAGCCCGTGCAAGATGAAAATACGATTGCCGCGCAGAAGACCGTTTCGAAATGCATTCCCCTCGTTCGGATATACATTACGAGTGTGCAGGTTCTCCGTATTGAATGAAATTGCGTGCATTATCTACTTAAATATCGTCAGAAATGTCGCACTAGAAATTCGATTTAAGCAAATCATAACTGAAATTTTAATTGGAATGCTTGGTAATTCAATGTGTGGCCCACGTCTTGAATTGTATC
>NW_016990526.1:0-428 GCF_001483705.2 Eufriesea mexicana | reverse complement strand
ACCGATTTCAGCGTTCTACATTGCTCTGCTACTCTCAGCTTAGCTCTCTTGATGCCAGCAATAACGGTCGTTGCACGTCAGCTTCGGCTACGTTACGACTGATTATGTTACGTTTGGTTAGGTTGGGACGGTGTTACCTCGAATCTTGTGATACACACTCCATATATATACACTCATATATATACACTCATATACACTCCAGCAATAGTGTTCGCGACGCGATATGTTCTGCTAGGTGACGTTCGGTTATATTACGATTGGCTATGTGACGAGGCGATAACTCTGACTTTAGCGCTACACACTGCTATTCGGTGAACTTCAACGTTCTACAGTGCCCTAGTATGTTCTGCTTGGCGCTGGGGAGTCCTGCAGGTGTGGTCCAGACACGTCAAGTTGAGTTAGGCTACGTTACGCTAGGTTACGTTTAC
>NW_016990525.1:271-604 GCF_001483705.2 Eufriesea mexicana | reverse complement strand
AGGCGATCTGTTCACCAAGCTATAACAGGTTATAGATTTTGAATAGACCTTTTCCATGGCAAGGGGATGGCTGTACGTGCCATTGGTTGAAGGCGATAGGCGATCTATTCACCATGCTATAACAGGTTAAACATTTCGAATAGACCTATTCGCTGGCAAGTAGATGGCTGTACTTGCCATTGTTTTGAACGCGTTAGACGATCTATTCACCAAGCTGTGGAAGGTAATAGATTTTGAAAAGACCTATTCTCTGGCAAGTAGTAGGCTGTACTTGCCATTGGCTGAAGGCGTTAGGCGACCTATTCACCAAGCTATAACAGATTATAGATTTTG
>NW_016990525.1:0-216 GCF_001483705.2 Eufriesea mexicana | reverse complement strand
GGCGATCTATTCACCAAGCTATAAGGGATTATAGATTTTGAATAGACCTGTTCTCTGGCATGTAGATGGCTGAACTTGCCATTGGTTGAAGGCGTAAGGCGACATATTCACCAAACTATAACGAATTATAGATTTTGACTAGACCTATTCTCCGGCAAGCAGATGACTGTACTTGCCATTGGACTGATGACGTTAGGCGATCTATTCACCAAGCTA
>NW_016990524.1:0-533 GCF_001483705.2 Eufriesea mexicana | reverse complement strand
TGGATCTCGTGAGGCCAGAAATAGTGGTTGTGGCATCCCACGTTGGGTTATGTTACGTTTGGTTATGCAACTTTCGGTCAAGTTAGGAGTGGTTCTCTTTGACTTTTGTGTTATACACGCCTATTCCGTGGACTTATGCGCTCTACTGTTGCCTTGTATGCTCTGTTTGGCTCTGGGGATGCTGACCATACGGGTCTCGGCACGTTAGGTTTTTTCATGCTTCGATTGGTTAGGTTATGTTCTTTCGTGTTAGTTTCGTAAAAGTATGTCTTTCGTGTTATACATTGTTATTCGGTGGAATCCTGCGCTCCACTGTGCTCTACTATACCTTGCTCGAATCCGAGGAGGCCAGCAATATTATTCGCGGCACGTTAATTTGAGACATTTTACGTTTGGTTGCGTCACGATTCGTTAGGCTAGGAAGGGGAAACTTGGACTTTCGTTCAATACACTGCTATTCGGTGGATTTGTTCGCTCTTCATTGCCCTGCTATACTAATCTGGACTCTGGGGACGCCAGCAGTTCCGGTCGTG
>NW_016990523.1:0-947 GCF_001483705.2 Eufriesea mexicana | reverse complement strand
CTGGCACACCCATAGCCGAACAGAGTATGGTAGAGCAGTGTAGTGCGAAGAAATCCACAGAATAGCGGTGTATAGCACAAAAGTCAAAGCTATCCTATCCTAACCTAAGCAAACGCAGCATAACCAAACGCAACATAGTTTAGCCTAACGTGACAAGCCCACTACAGCTGGCCTCCACACAGCTATGCAGAATATACTAGAGGTTAGTAGAAAGCAGGAATCTAGCCAATAGCGGCATACAGCGCAAAAGACGAAGCCATTCTAACCAAACCTATCCTAACCAAACCAAAGCAAACGTAGGGTAACTGAACCAAACGTGTCTCGAGCATTATTGCTGGCCACCATAGAGACAAGCAGAACATATTCGTGCACATTAGAGCGCAGAAGTCCACCGAATAATGGTGTTTAGCTCATAAGTTATAGCTATCCTCTCCTAACCTAACCAACCTTAATATAACCGCAAGTAACCTAACTCAAATTAACATGCCGAGACCAATGCTGCTGCTCTCCTCAAAGCCAAGCAGAGCATATTAGAGCGCAGCAGGGGGCAGGAATCCACCGAATAGCAGTGTAGAGCACAAAAGTTAAATCTATCCCGTCGTAACATAGCCAAACCTAGCGTAACCAAGCGCAATATGACTCAGCCTAACGTGCCGCGACCACTATTGCTGGCCTCCCCGGGGCCATGCAGAGCATATTATGGGACAGTATGGGAGGAAATCCATACAGTCGCAGTTTATAGCAGAATAATCAAAGATATCCAGACCATACCCATGCTAACATAACATAACCAAACGTAAACTAGCTTAACCCAATATGGCGCGGCGACAATTTCTGGCCTCTCCAGATCAAAGCAGAACATATTAGAGCACAGTAGGGCGTACAAATCCACCGAAAGGGAGTGCGCAGCACAAAAGTCATAGTTACCATATCCTTACATAGCCAAT
>NW_016990522.1:0-606 GCF_001483705.2 Eufriesea mexicana | reverse complement strand
AAACACTAGTGCAAGGTAGACCGCAAAGATCCATTTAATCGCAGTGTATGTGAGAAAAGTCGAAGCTACCCAAACATAACCGGAAACAACAGAACACAGCCGAACGTAGCCTGACTCAACGTAACGTACCGAGACCGCTATTTTTGCCTTCCCCAGAGCCAAGCTGGACATGCGAGAGCACAGCAGGGCGCCGGAATCCACCGAAGAGAAATGTACAGCACTAAAGTTAAAGCTATCCTTACCAAACGTAACCTAACCCTACCTAACCGCACGTAGCGTGACTCATCATGACGTGCCGATACTATCCTTACTTGCCTTGCCAGAGCCAAGATGAGAACATTAATGCACTGTATGGAGCATGGAGCAGAAATCCACCAAACCGCAGACAATAGCACTATAGTCCAAGCTATCATCTCCAAGCCTAACCGACCGTAACATACCCAAACGTAACATAACTCAAAATAACGTGCCGAGACCGCCACTTTTTCCCTCACCAGATACAAGCTGGACTTACTAGAGCATACCAGAGCGCAGAAATCCAGGGAATAGTAGTGTACAGCGCAAACGTTAAAGCTATCCAAACAAAACTACCCTAAACCAACCTAA
>NW_016990521.1:259-739 GCF_001483705.2 Eufriesea mexicana | reverse complement strand
TGGAAACTAGGTGGCTGTACTTGCCATTGGATTGAAGGCGTTATGCGATCTATTCGCCAGGCTACAACAGATTATAGATTTTCAATCTACATATTGTCTGGCAAGTCGATGGCTATACTTGCCATTAGATTGAAGGCGATAGGCGATCTAATCACGAAGATATGGCAGCTTTTAGATTCTGATTAGACTCATTCTCAGGCAAGTAGATGGCTGCACTTAGCATTGGAATGAAGGCGTTAGACGATCTATTCACTGGGCTATAACAGATGATGGATTTTCAATATACCTATTGTCTCGCAAGTAGATGGCTGTGCTCGCCATAGGATTGAAGGTGTTGGGCGAACTATTCACCAAGATATTACAGTTTATAAGTTCTGACTAGACCTATTCTCTGGAAACTAGGTGGCTGTACTTGCCATTGGATTGAAGGCGTTAGGCGATGTATTCACCGGGCTATAACAGATTATGGATTTTCAATAT
>NW_016990521.1:0-214 GCF_001483705.2 Eufriesea mexicana | reverse complement strand
TTGGGCGAACTATTCGCCAGGATATAACAGAATATAGATTTTGTATAGATATATCATCTGGCAAGTGGATGGCTGTACTTGTCATTGGATTGAACACGTTAGGCGATCTATTCTCCAAGCTGTAGGAGGTTATAGATTTTGATTGGACCTGATCTCTGACAAGTAGATGGCTGTACATGCCATTGGTTGCAGACGCAAGGCGACCTATTAAACA
>NW_016990520.1:0-300 GCF_001483705.2 Eufriesea mexicana | reverse complement strand
AGGTTGCGTTTGGTTGTGTATAGTGTGTATAGGTTAGGATAGTATAGCTTTGACTTTTGTGCTGTACGCAGCTGTTCGGTGTATTTCTGGCTCTACTGTGCTCCGCTATATTCTGATTGATTTTGGACATGCCAGCGATACTGTTCTCGGCACGCTAGATTGAGACGTATTACGTACGGTTATTTTAGTTTAGATTACGTTAGGATAGGATAGCTTTGCCTTTTGTGCTATGCACCCCCATTCGGTGGAATCCTGTACTCTAAGTAGCTCTAATATTCTCTTATTGGCTCTGCGCAGGCC
>NW_016990519.1:518-1254 GCF_001483705.2 Eufriesea mexicana | reverse complement strand
TGGATGTATGGATGGAAGGATGTATGGATCGATGTATGTATGGATGGGTGGATGTTTGGATGGGTGGATGTATGGAAGTATGGACGTATGTATGTATTTATGTGTGGATGGATGGCTGTATGGATAGCTGGAAGTGTGGATGAATTGAGGTACTGATTAACGAAAGTACGGACTTATGGATGTTCATTTATGTATGGATGTATGGATGTATGGATGTATCGAATGATGGATGTACGAATGGACGGGTTTATGTGTGTATGGTCGTGTGAATATATGGAAGTATAAATGGATGGGTGTATGAATGGATAGATTTATGGATCGATGGATTATGAAACGGAGGATATATGGATGTGTGGATGTACGAATGGATGTATGTATGGATGTATGGTTGTATGGTTGGACGGATTTATGGAATTATGTATGTATGGACGTATGGGTGTACATTTTTATGGATGTATATATGGATAGATGTGTGGATTGATGGATGTATGGATGGGTGCATGTATGGATGGATGGATGTGTTGATGGATTGAGGAATGGATGGACGTATGTACGGATGTATGGATACATGGATGTATTTATGTATGGATGTTTGGATGTATGGATGTATGGGTGTATGGATGGATGGATTTATGGATGGATGTATGTATGGATGTTTGAATGGATGTATGTATATATGTATGTATGGATGTATGGAAGGATGTATGTATGGATGTCTGTATGGACGAATGTATTG
>NW_016990519.1:0-506 GCF_001483705.2 Eufriesea mexicana | reverse complement strand
ATTGATGTATGTATGGTTGTATGGATGGATGGATGGATGGGTTGTTGCATGGATGTATGGATGGATAGATGGATGGATTGGTGGATTGATGGATGGATGGATGGATGTATGGGTGGGTGGATGTATGTATGTATGTATGGATGTTTGAGTGTATGGATGCATTTGAGTTATGTATGTATGGATGTACGTAAGTGTGGATGTACGCATGTACGCATGTATGGATGTACGGATGCATTGATATATGGATGAGTTGGTGCTTGAATGGATGGGAGGATGGACGGTAGAACGGACGTATATATGGATGTTTGTATGGATGTATGTAGGGATGTAAGCATGGACGTATGTATGGATGTATGTAAGAATGTATGCATGGATGTATGTATGTATGAATGCATGCGTGTATGTATGGATCTGTGTTAATATGTGTATGGATGCATGGATGTGTGGACTGGAGGATGTATGGATGGATGGATGTATGGATGTATGCATGTATGGATATATGCATG
>NW_016990518.1:0-560 GCF_001483705.2 Eufriesea mexicana | reverse complement strand
ATGGTTGGATGTGTGGATGTATGGTTGGATGGATGGATGGAAGGGTGGATGTATGGATGGATGCATGTATGTATTGATTTATGTATGGATGTAATTATGGTTTGATGGATTGGTGGATGGATGCATGTATGGATTTATGTATTGATGAATTTATTGTTGGATGTGTGGATGTATGGTTGGATGGATGTCTGGATGGATGGATGTATGGTTAGACGGATTTATGGATGGGTGGAAGGATGGATGGATGGATGGATGCGTTTATGGAAGTGCGAATGTTCGGATGTATATATGGCAGTATGTATGGATGCATGTATGGATGCATGTATGGATGTATGGACGTACGAAAGTATGGTTGTACGGAAGCACGGATATATGGATATGTGGGTGGATGAAAGGTTGGGTGGATGGACGGAAGAACGGATGTATGTATGGATGTATATATGGATATATGTATGTATGTATATAGAGATGAATGTATGCATGTATGCACGGATCTGTGTAGTGATGTGTGTTTGGATGCATGGATGGATGGACGGATTGGTGGATGGATGTATGGATGG
>NW_016990517.1:0-519 GCF_001483705.2 Eufriesea mexicana | reverse complement strand
GGTGATCTCGTCACGTTAGGTTTACTTAGTCCACGTTTGGTTGGGTTCAGATCGGACAGGTTATGTTAGAACATATTTGTCTTTTGTGCTATACGCTGCTATCCGGTGGCTCTCTTCTCCCTACTGTACCCTATCGTAATCTGCTCAGCTGTGGGGAGACCAGCAATATCGTACTCGGCACGTTAGGTTATGTTAAGTTGCGTTTGGTTGCACTACGTTTGGATAGGGTAGGATAGGATAGCATTGACTTTGGTGCTACACACTGCCATTCGGTGAATTTCTGAGCTCTACATTGATCTACTATAATTTATGCGTCCCTGTGGAGGACAGTAACAGTGGTCTATGCATGTTAGATTGAGTTAGGCTACGTTTGGTTAGGTTATGTTTGTTTGTGTTATGTTTGGACAGCTCTGCCTGTCGTGGTGTAAACTGTTGTTTAGTGTATTTCTGCGCTCAACTGTTCTCCAGTACTTCTGCTTGGCTCTGGGGAGGCCAGCAATGCCTGTCCTGGTGGCCAGA
>NW_016990516.1:0-492 GCF_001483705.2 Eufriesea mexicana | reverse complement strand
TATGCTACCTTGGCTTTTGTGATATTCACTGCTCTTCGGTGGATTTCTGCGCTCTATTGTGCTGTAGTATGTTCTGATTGGCTCTGGGGTGGCCAGCAATTGTGGCCTCGTCACGTCATGTATAGTTATTGGATACGTTTGGCAAGGGCAGGTTAGGGCAGGGTATGTCTGACTTTTGTGGTATACACTGCAATGCGGATGATTTCTGCGCTCCACAGTGATCTAATATTTTCTACTTCGCTCTGGGAGGTCAGCAATGGTGGTCTCTGCGCGTTAGGTTGTGTTAGACTACGTTTGTTTATCACACGTTTGGCTATGTTTGCACAGAATGGCTTAGACTTTTGCGCCATACACTGCTATTCGTGGATTTCTGCGTTGCACAATGCTCCACTATACTCTTAACTACTCTGGGGAGGCGAGCAATGGTGTTCGCGGCACGTTAGGTTAAGTTAGGTTATGTTTGATAATGTTACGTTATGCTAGGTTAGGATA
>NW_016990515.1:0-523 GCF_001483705.2 Eufriesea mexicana | reverse complement strand
GATCTTCTCTATTCTTTCGATGCTCGTGTGGATTGCGTGATTGGATTTATCGTGGAAAATGTACGGAGATGATTTATGGTGAATATGGTAAGGCAGAAACGGAAGAATCAGATCCTATGCACTATCTGAGCAACGAAAAATGAAATAACGACGCCATCTTTAACCTACTTCTTTACAGGTGGAGTATAAACCGAAGAATTGGGCTAAAAGCTGATGATATTTGTTGAACTTTTGTATTTTTATTCGGAGTCTAATCTTGATGAATCTTGACAAAGAATTTCGGAGATTTATTTATTTACTTCAAAATTTGGGGTTGACGTGTTCTTAGTATATAACGTGTGGAAAATATAGTTGAAGTGTAGGAGGTAGATTAGGTCACAAGGTGCAATTCATGCTACTGAAACAATTTTTTGACTCGTACATAATTCTCCTCAGAATAACATGACACTATTACCAGCTGATTATGTATAAAATAATATAGCATTACATTAAAAAAATATAGCTTGACCTTGATGTCTTATCA
>NW_016990514.1:0-728 GCF_001483705.2 Eufriesea mexicana | reverse complement strand
ATAAGGAGGAAGGATTCTATTGGCTTGCTATAGCCACAGCTTTGCAATAGAATCTGACTGAAACGTGCAATTCTATTGATATTTTCGACTAATGTGGTGAGCAAACTTTTCAACATAAATCAGGAAGAAAGATCCTATTGGTTTGTTATTGCCATTTCATAGCAATGGAATCTGACTGAAAAGTTCAATACTATTGACATTTTCGACCAATATTGAGGTGAGCATTCTTTTCTGCGTAAAAGACGAGGTAAGGTTCTATTGGTTTGCCATAGCCATAGCATTGCAACGGAATCTGACTGATAAGACCAATTTTATTCACATTCTCGACGAACATCGCGGTGGGCAGACGAATCTGAATAAATACGAAACAAAGATTCGACTGGTTTGCTGTAGCCCTAGCATTGCAGTAGAATCTGACCGGAAAGCTCATTATCGACTAATATGGTGGTGCGCAAACTTTTCGGCATAAATAAGGAGAAAGGATTCTATTGGTTGCTATAGCCGTAGCAATGCACTTGAATCTGACTGAAAAGACCAATTCTAATGACATTTTTGACTCCTGCCGTGGTGAGCAAGCTTTTCTGCATAAATCAGGAGGAAAGATCCTATTGGTTCGCTACAGCCATTGCATTGCAATAGAATCTGACTGAAAAGTTCAATTCTACTAACATTTTCGGCAAATAGTGAGGTGAGCAGGCTTTTCTGCATAAATAACGTGGTAAGGTTCC
>NW_016990513.1:0-273 GCF_001483705.2 Eufriesea mexicana | reverse complement strand
ACCCAACCTAACCAAGCGTAACCTATTTAAGCCAAGCGTGCCACTACCACAATTTCTGTCCTCTACAAGGACAAGCAGATGCTAGTAGAGGAATGGAGTGAACAGGTAGAGGCCGAAAAGCAGTGTATACCACAAAAGTCAAAGTTACAACAACCAAACATATTAGAACATAGCCAGGTCCTGCATAACCTAATATTACCTTGCGAGCCGAGACCGCCATTGCTGGACTCCCCAGAGCCAAGCCGATCATAGCAGAGCAACGTATAGCAGTGT
>NW_016990512.1:0-738 GCF_001483705.2 Eufriesea mexicana | reverse complement strand
CCGACCATATATCCATCCAACCATACATACATTCATCCACACAGCCATACATCCATAAATCCTTCCATTCGTACGTCTATCATTCGATACATCCATGCATCCATACAACCACACATACTTCCATACATTCATCCATACATACATCCATACATACATCCACACGTCCATCCATCCATACATCCATCCACTCTTTCATCCAGCCATCCATACATCCATCCACTCGTACATCCAGCCATCAATACATCCACATATATGGAGATACATGCATCCATACATCCGTACATCCATACATACGTACATTCACACATACATACATCCATACATCCATACATCCGTAAACCCATACATCCATACATACATCTATACACACAACCGTACATACATACATCGATCCACCCATCCATAAAACCATTCATCCAACCGTCCATAAATCCATCCAACCACAGTCCCAGCCATCCATACATTCATGCATCCATATCCATCCGCTCATCCATCCATCCATAAGTCCACCCTTCGATACATTCATCCATCCACACATCAACCCATCCATACGTCCGTCGATCCATACATCTATCCATCCATACATCCATCCACCAATCCATCCATCCATCCATCCATACATACGTACATATATGAATTCATCCATCCATCCATACATCCATCCATCCATACATTCATACATCCACACCACCACACATCCATAAATCCATCCATTCGTACGTCTATCATTCGATACAT
>NW_016990511.1:0-829 GCF_001483705.2 Eufriesea mexicana | reverse complement strand
GGGAGAGACAGCAATAGTGGTCTCGGCACGTTAGGTTGTGTTGGGTTGCGTTTGGTTATTTTACGATTGTTTGTGTTATGTTTGCGTAGCTATGACTTTCTTTGTACAGACTGTTGTTCGCTGGATTTCTGCGCTCTGCTGTGCTCTTCTATACTCTGCTTGACTCTGGGGATGCGAGCAATAGCGTTCGCTTCACGATAGCTTGGGTTAGGCTTCGTTTGGTTATGTTACGATTGGTCAGATCAGAAAAAGATATCCGTGACTTTTGTGCTATACACTGACATTAGGTGAATGACTGAGCTCTACTGTGACCTTATATGTTCAGCTTGGCTCTGGGAAAGGCAGCTACAGCGTTCTCAGCAATTTATGCTGAGTAGGCTATGTTTGGGTGGGTCAGGTTAGGCTAGTTTGGGTTAGGTTATCTATGACTTTTTCGCTTTGCGTCTATGAGGCTGTTTTCGGCTCTCTAATATGCTCTGGTACATGCGGCTTCGCTCTGAGTATATCTGTAATAGTGGGCTAGGCACGCTAGTTTGAGTTAGGTTACGTATGGTTAGGTTCGGTTTCCTTGGGTTAGGTTGGGATATATTTGACTTCTGCCTTGTACACTGTAATGCGGTGCACTCTTGCTCTCTACTGTGCTCTAGTATGCTCTGCTTGCCTCTGTGGATGCCAGTAATAGTGGTCTTGGCACATCAGGTTGAGTTAGGGTACATATGGCTATGTTTGGTTAGCCTTGGTTTGGTTTGCATAGTTCCCACCTTTTCGCTACAGACTACGATTCTATGAATTTCAGCACTCTACTCTCCTCAAATATGCTCTGCTTGAC
>NW_016990510.1:0-301 GCF_001483705.2 Eufriesea mexicana | reverse complement strand
GGAGCAGAAAATGCGAAAAAGGAATGGAAGAAGAGGAGCCAGCGACTGGTGGCTGCGCGGAGAAAGGGAAAGCTTCTTTTATACCAGTGGGACTCTATTTATTTTGGCTGATACCTTCCCTTGTAAGTGACGACACACTCGTTCACGGGTTTCGCTTCACCCACGTTCCACCCATTCTCAGGATCGTTCCGAGCCGTCGCGGCGGACATTGCCACGAACCTAAATATAGCGGAGTGCGCGCCGAGAGACAGGAAACGTGAAATTTTGGAAGGAAAGTTGGAAGCTGGAGAGGTAACCCTTT
>NW_016990509.1:0-1590 GCF_001483705.2 Eufriesea mexicana | reverse complement strand
TATGGATTGATAGATGTATGGATCGATGAACGTATGGATGGGTGGATGTATGGTTGAATGAATCTACCTTAGGGTGGACGTATGGATGGATGTATGTAAGGATGTACGAATGTATGAATGCACGAATGTATGGATTTATGGATCTATATATGTATGTATGTATGGATGGATGGAAGTATGAGTGGATGGATGGATGGATGGATGGATGTATGTATGGATGTACGTATGGATGTATGTATGGATGTATGTATGGTTGGATGGATGTATGGACGGATGGATTTATGGATGTGTGTATGTATGAATGTATGGATGGATGTATGGATGAACGTACGTATGTCTGTATGGATATAGCCATGGATGTATGTCCGGATGCGTGTATGGATGTATGTGCAGATGTATGGATGGATGTATGTAACGATGTACGAATGTATGGATCTGCGGATGAGTGGATGAACGAATGTATGGATGTGTGGGTGTATGTATGGATGGATGTGTGGGTGGATGTATGAGTGGATGGCACGATATATGGATGGATGGATGTATTGATATACAGGTGTATGGACACATGACAGTTAGGTTGTATGGATGTATGTATGTATGGATGTATGGATGGATGGATGTATCGAATGATAGGCGTACGAGTGGTTGGATTTATGGATATATGGATGTGTAGATGTATGGATGTATAGATGGATGGATGTATGGATGGATAGATGTACGGGTCGAAGTATGTATGAATGGATGGTTGTATGGCTGGATGGATGTATGGAAGGATGGGTGTATGGATGGGTGGATGTATGGATTGATGGCCGTATGTATGGATGTATGTATGGATGTATGTATGGTTGGATGGATTTATGGATGGATGGATTTATGGATGTGAGGTAGTATGGATGTATGAATGGAAGGATGTATTGAAGGATAGATGTATAGATCAATGGATGTATGGATGGGTGCTTGTATGGGTGCATTGATGTACGATTCGATGGATGTATGGATGGGTGGACGTATGGATGGATGGATGTACGTATGGGTGTCTGTATGGATGCATGGATGCATGTATGTATGGATGTATGTACGTATGGATGCATGTATGTATGGATGTATGGATGTATGTACGGATGTATGTTTGGATTTATCTATGTGTGTATGTATGGATGTGTGTATGGATGTATGTGTGGATGCATGAACGGAAGTATGTAATGATGTGTGTATGGGTGTATGTATGGATGCATGGATGTACGCATGGATGTATGTATGGATGGGTGGTTGTAAGGTTGGACGGATTTAAGGATGTATGGATGTGTGGATGTATGGACGTATGGATGAATATATGTATGGGTGTATGGATGGATGTATTTATTGATGTATGTATGGATGTATGGATGGATGGACGCATCGGTGGATGGATGTATGGATGGATATTTGTATGGGTGGATTCAGGTATGGATGGACGGGTGTACGGATGTATGGTTGCATGGATGTATATATGTATATATTTATGGATGTATGGATGTATGGATGTAAGGGTGTATGGATGTATGTACGCATGTATGTATGCATTTATGGATGTATGGATGTATGGACGTA
>NW_016990508.1:0-1477 GCF_001483705.2 Eufriesea mexicana | reverse complement strand
ACAAAAGTCAAAGCAACCCCGGCCAAGCGTTACCTAACTTAACCTACCCAAACATAACATAGCCCAACCTATCGTGCGGTGACCAGTATTGCTGACTACAGGAGAGCCAAGCAGAGCATATTTGATTAGAGGAGAGAGCCGATATCCATAGGCCGCAGGTCATAGCAGATAAGTCAAGGATATCCCAATATGAGCCAAACGATCATAACATAACCAAACGTGGCCTAATTCAAGATAATGAGCCGCGGCTGATACCTCTGCCCTCTCTGGAGCAAAGCAGCGCATATACGGCCACAGTGGATCGCAGAAGTCCACCGAAAACAGTTTAAACCGCAAAAGTCGAAGTTATCATGGCCTAACCAAACCGAGCATAGCACAACCGAACGTAGCATAAGCCAACCTAACTTGCCTGCACCATTATTGCTGGCGTGCCCAAAAATGAGCAGAGTATAGTAGAGCAATATGGAGAGCAGAAATCCTCCGGATGGCAGTGTTAGCACAAAAGTCGGTGCTGTTCTCTGCGGAACTATCCAAACGGAACATAACCAAACGTAACATAGCTCAACTTGTCACGCCACTACCACTGCTTCTGGCATCCCCAGAGTCGAAAAAAACATATTAGACGGGAGTAAATCACAGAAATCCATGGAATCGCATTGTAAAGCAGTAAAGTTAAAGTTATCCAATCCTATATCGTGGCCTAATCAAACGTGGCATGACTCTACGTAACGCGCCGCGACCATCATTGCTAGCCTCTCCTGGGCAATGCAGAATATAGTAGATCACATTAGAACTCGGAAATCAGCCTAATAACAGTGCACGGTACGAAAGTCATGGTTATCCTGACCGTACACATCGCAACCGGTCCTATCCAAATGAAACCTAACTCAACCTAACGAACCGAGACCACAATTGACGGCCTGTCCAGAGTCAAGCAGAGAATATTAGGGCTCACTAGAACCCAGAGAGCCACCTCATGTCAGTGTATAGCATAAAAGTCAGAGCAATCCTGTGCGAACCCAGCCAATCGTAACGTAACCAAACGTACCCTAATCTAACCTAACGTGTCGAGAACACTTCTTGTGACCACCAAGAGGCAAGCAGGGTATGATAGGGGACAGTAGAGCGCTGGTACCCGCCGCATTGCAGCGTGCAGCACAAAGGGCAGAGATATCCAATCCTTACCTGGAATAACCTAAACAAACCGAACGTAGCCTATCTCAACGAAACGTGCAGAGACCCATATTGCTGGTCGCCCCAGAGCCAACGTGAGCATATCAGATCACTGTAGAACGCAGACATCCACCGAACAGCTGTGTGTGGCACAAAAGTCGAAAGTATCCTGCCATAACCTAAAAAAATGTAACTAAACCAAACGTAACCTAGCTCAACCTTACGTGACAGGACGGATTTTCCTGCCGTCCCCAGATTAAAGGAGGACATATTAGAGGAGAATAGAGCGCAGAAATCCATAGCA
>NW_016990507.1:0-589 GCF_001483705.2 Eufriesea mexicana | reverse complement strand
ACGGCTATATTACTCTGTTTGTGAGCGTAACCTCTACTGTACGCGGAATAGTAATTATCTCTACCCATAACTGATGTATACCTTGAATAGTCTAGAACAACTGAGCAATTTAAATGATCATCGATCGTAAATCTGCAGTGATCTATTGGTGGATGTACCAACTTCCGTTCTGGGAGTTGTGAATACCTCTATATGGAAATGATATATACATTGACTATTCTAGAGTTGCTTTGGAATTTACATCATCAGTGAACAAGCTATTCCATCGGCCTCGATGAGGTGATAATGGCTGCACTCCATACTGCTCCGTCAATGGTTAATGTCTCCAGCGATAATGGGTAAATCCTTCGCCAATATAGAAATGTAAGGGAATACGGAACATCAATGAACAGAAAAATCCAACCGATGCTGTGCTCTACAGGTGGATGTGCAGGATGCCATTCTGGGAGTTGTAAATATCTCTGGCAACAATTCAAACGTTCATTGATTATTTTGGAACAACTCTATAACTTGAATCATTGCTGACCAGATTATTCCAACGGCAGCAGTACGCTGTTTGTGGACGTCCCGTCTACGGTTCAGAGAATTG
>NW_016990506.1:0-275 GCF_001483705.2 Eufriesea mexicana | reverse complement strand
AATAAAATTGAATTTTCCAGCCAGATACTGTTGCATTGCAATGGGTATAGCACGCCAATGGTATTTTTCTCCCTCATTTGAGAAAGAAGGTTAGCTCGCCACGATAGTAGTCAAAAATGTCAATAAAATTGAATTTTCCATCTTGATTCTGTAGCAATGCTTTGGCTATGGCACGTCAATAGAATCAATCCTACATATTCATGCAAGAACGTTAGCTCACCACGACATAGGTCGAAAATGTCAAAAAATTGAATTTCCCAGCCAAACTCTATATC
>NW_016990505.1:0-421 GCF_001483705.2 Eufriesea mexicana | reverse complement strand
TGGCTGTACTTGCCCTTGGATTGAAGGCGTTAAGCGATATACTCACCAAGCTATAACAGATTATAGATTTTGAATGGATCCATTTCCTGGCAAGTAGATATCTGTACTTGCCATTGGATTGATGGCGGTTGGCGATCTACTCACCAAGGTATAACAGACAATAGATTTTGAATAGACCTATTCTCTGGCATGTAGATGGCTGTACTTGCCATTGGATTGAAGGCGTTAGGCGGCCTATTCACCAAGCTACAACAGGATATAGACTTTGAATGGACCCATTCTCTGGCAAGTAGATGGCTGTACTTGCCATTGGATTGGTGGCGGTAGGCGATATACTCACCAAGCTATAACAGACAATAGATTTTGAAAAGACCTATTCTCTGGCATGTAGATGGCTGTAATAGCTATTGGATTGAAGGCG
>NW_016990504.1:0-313 GCF_001483705.2 Eufriesea mexicana | reverse complement strand
ACTTGGTGCAGGCCTAAAATCGATGCGTCCCGGAATGTCATCTTGGATATACGATCCCCCAAATTCTGGAAGGGGAGAGATTACATTAGGGCAATCCAACTCCGTATCGGACTTCTACCGACGAAGGGTGCCTCCTACATGACGGACACCGATTGTAGGAATCCATCCTGCGCTGGGACGCGGGAAACGCTATACCACGTGTTAGAGCACTGCCCAGTAACACATTACGAAAGAATCAATAGACATAACAGCATTAATAAAATAATAGTAGACTCACTAAATCAGAAGAACATAAAAACTGAAATCGCACCAC
>NW_016990503.1:0-627 GCF_001483705.2 Eufriesea mexicana | reverse complement strand
TTTGCCTGTGTTGGGTTACGATTTCTTCAACTTCTGAGCTGTACACCGGAATGCGGTCGTCTTTTGCGCTCTACTTTTCTCTAGTATATTCTGCATGGCTCTGGGGATTCCAGCAATAGCGGTCTGGGTAGGTTTGATTAAGTTAGTTTACGTTTGAATATATTTCGTTTTGATAGGTTAGGAGATAATAGCTTTGACTTTTGTGCTGTACACTGCTATTCGGCGGATTCCTGCGCACTACGTTGCTCTATTATACTCTGCTTGCTTGTGAGGAGGCCAGCAATGGCTGCCTCGACTTGTTAGGTTGAGCTACGCTACGTCCGGTTGGCTTACGTTAGCTTGGGTTCGGCTTGCATAGCATTGAGTTTCGTGGCTTACGCTGTTAATCTGTGCATTTCTGCGCTCTACTGTTCTCCAAGTCGCTGTGCTTCACCCTGGAGTGGCCAGCAATAGTGGTCTCGGCTCGTTGGGTTTATTTATTAACTTATGATTGAGTCAGTATTGGACAGATAGGGTAATGGTATCTTCGACATTTGTGCTATTCGCTGCTATTCGTTCGCTTTCTGTTCACTACGGCGCTGTAGTGTATTCTGTTTGGCTCTGCGGACACCATTATTGGAGGTTTCG
>NW_016990502.1:0-574 GCF_001483705.2 Eufriesea mexicana | reverse complement strand
TTGCATTGCAATGGAAACTTACTGTAAAGTTGAAATTTAATGACATATTCGACAAATATCGTGGTGAGAAAGGTATTCTACGTAAATAAGGAGGAAGGGTCCTATTGGTATGTTATAGCCATTGCAATATGTTATAGCCATTGCAATGCAATAGAATCTGGCTGAAAAGTTCAATTTTATTGACATTTTCTTCTATTACTGTGGTGAGCAATGTTTTTCGCATAAATAAGGAGGATAGATTCTATTGGTTTGCTATAGCCAAATCATTACAATAGAATCTGATTGTCAAGACCAATGGTATTGCCATTTTCGACCAATATCGTGGTGAGCAAATTTCCTGCGTAAATAAGGAGGAAAGATCGAATTGGTTTGCTATAGCCATTGCATTGGAATAGAATCATACTGAAAAGTTCAATTCCATTGACATTTTCGACAAATGTCGTGGTGAGCAAACTTTTCTATATAATTCAGGAGGAAAGATCCTATAGGTTTGCTATAGCCTTTGCATTGGGCTAGAATCTGACTGAAAGGATTAATTTTATTGACATTATCGTCTAATATTGTGGCGAGCAAA
>NW_016990501.1:0-322 GCF_001483705.2 Eufriesea mexicana | reverse complement strand
AAACAGGACAGAGTACAACCATCTTCACTGTGCTTTAGATGTTGGACCAATTTGTTCACTGATGACATAAATTTGACGGCAATTGCAGAATAGTCGACGTACAGTACGACTACGGCTAGAGATATTAACAATTAACAGCACGTTACTTGGTACACCCATCGGCAGAGCATTGTAGCCGTCGGAGTAACGTGCACAGTGATGATCACGACACGAAAGCATTTGTAGGATTTCAAAAGTCGGTTCATCTATTGGTCGAGAAACTGACAATTGTCTTAATAGTACTTACTACAGCAATAATCACATTAACGTAGCCGTTGTATTA
>NW_016990500.1:0-690 GCF_001483705.2 Eufriesea mexicana | reverse complement strand
TATGGATGTATGTTTGGATGTTTGTATGGATGTATGTATGGATGCATGTATGGATGGATGTATCGATGATGTACGGATGTATGTATGGATATATGTATGCATGCATGTATGGATGGATGTGTGGATGTATGTACGGTTGTTTGTTTGGATGGATGGCTGTATGGATGGATGGACGTATGCGTGGGTGTATGTGTGTTTGTTTGCATGGATGTATGTATTTATGGATGTATGGACTATGGATGTATCGATGGGTGTATGTATGGATGTGTGTATGGACGAATGTGCTGGTGTATGTATGGATGAATGTATTGATGTATGTACTAATGTATGGATGGATGGGTGGATGGATTGATGAATGGATGTATGGATGGATATATGTATGGTTCGATGGATGTATGGATGGGTGGATGTATAGTTGGACGGATGTATGGAGAGATGTATGTACGGGTGGATGGATGGGTGGATGGATGGATTTATGGATGTATGGATGTATGAATGTATGGATGTTCGGTTGGACGGATGTACGGATTAATGGATGTATGGATGTATGGATGCATGGATGTGTGGATGTGTGTGCGGATGTATGGTTGGTTGGATGGACGGAAGAATGAATGAATGGATTTGTGGATGAACGGTTGCGTGGATGGGTCGAAGGGTGTATGGATGGATGTATGGATGTATGTATGGATG
>NW_016990499.1:0-768 GCF_001483705.2 Eufriesea mexicana | reverse complement strand
TGCCACCAACAGCGGCAACGGCACGTTATGACGTGGCAGGCTACGTTTGGTTAGGTCGTGTGTGCTTGGTTTCTTCTGGATAGATATGACGTTCATGCTATGCATTGCGATTCATTGGATTTCTGCGATCTACTGTCCTCTAGTAAATTGTGCTCCACTCTGCGGAAGCCGGCAATAGTGGTCGGGTTGCGAGAGGTTGAGTTATGTTATTGTTAAGATTGGACATGTTAGGTTAGGATAACTTTGTCTTTTGTGCTATACACACCTATTCTGTGGATGTCTGCGCTCTATCCTGCTCCAATATATTCAGCTTGGCTCTGGGTATGCTAGCAGTAGTGTCCTCGGCACGTTATGTTGGATTTAGCTACGTTTGCTCATGTTACGCTTGGTTATGATAGGATGGTCTACTTTGTATTTTGTGCTATACGCACCTATTCGGTGGGCTTCTGCGCCCTACTGTGCACCAGTGTATCATGCTTTGCTCTGGGTATTCCAGCAGTAGTGGTCTCGGCACGTTAGGTTGGGTTTAGCTACGTTCGCTTATGTTACGTTTGGTTAGATTAGGATAGGCTACTTTGTCTTTTCTGCTATACGCCGCTATTCGGTTGATTTCTGCGCTCTATTGTGCTCTAATATGCTCTGCTTTGCGCTGGATAGGCCAGCAATATTGGTCTCGGCACGTAATGTTAGGATACACTACGTTTGGGTAGGTTTCGTTAGGTCAAGTTATGTCAGGATATGTTTGGCACTTGTGCTATACACTGGATT
>NW_016990498.1:0-808 GCF_001483705.2 Eufriesea mexicana | reverse complement strand
TCTTTCCTCCTTAGATTTGGAAGAAGGTTAGGTCGCCACGATATTAGTCGAAAATGACAATGAGATTGAATTTTACATCCAGAAACTATAGAATTGCTATGGCTATAGCTGGCCAAAGGAATCTTTCGCCCATATTCATCCAAGAAAGTTTGCTCACAACGATATTAGTCGAAAATGTCAATGAAATTGAATATTCCTGGCAGCCTCTATAACACTGCAATGGCTATAGCTCGCCAGTGGAATCCTTCCTCCTTATTTATGCAGGGATGTCAGCTCACCACGATATTAGTCGAAAATGTCAATAAAACTGAATTTTCCATCCAGATACTATAGAATTGCAATGGCCATATCTGGTCAATACAATCTTTCCTCCGTAATTATGCAAGAAAGTTACCTCACCACGATATTATTCGGAACTATCAATAAATAAAATGTCAATAAAATTACATTTTCCAGCCAGATTCTGTAGCATTGCAATGGCTATATCTCGCCAGTAGAATCTTTCCTCCTTACATATGGAAGAAGGTTAGGTCACCACGATATTAGTCGAAAATGACAATAAAATTGAATTTTCCATCCAGAAACTATAGAACTGCAATGGCTATAGCAGGCGAAAAGAATCTTTCGTCCATATTCATCCAAGAAAGATAGCTCACCTCGATATTAGTCGAAAATGTCAATGAAATTGAATATTCTTGGCAGCTTCTATAGCACTGCAACGGCTATAGCGCGCCGAGCGAATCTGTCCTCCTTATTTATGCAAGGATGTTAGCTCACAACGATATTAGTCGAAAATCTCAATAAAATT
>NW_016990497.1:0-972 GCF_001483705.2 Eufriesea mexicana | reverse complement strand
ACTAGAGTCTCTCCTGCTTATTTATGCAAGAAAGATAGCCCACTACAATATTAGTCGAAAATGACAAAAAAATTCAATTTTCCACACAGATTCTATAGCATTACAATGGATATAGTGCGCCAGTATAATCTTTCCCCCTTATGTATGCAAGAAAGTTAGGTCGCCACGGTATAATTCGAAAAGGTCAATAAAATTGAATTTTCCAGCCAGACTCTATAGCATTGCAATGGCTATAGTCCGCTAATTGAGTCTTTCCTCCTTATTTATGCAAGTGGGTTTGTTCACCACGATATTAGCCCAAAATGTCAATAAAATTCAATTTTCCAGACAGACTCTATAGCATTACAATGGATACAGCACGCCAGTGGAATCTTTGTCCCTTATGCATACAAGAAAGCTAGGTCGCCACGATATTATTCGAAAACGTCAATAAAATGGAATTATCCATCCTGATTCTATAGCAGTGCAATGGCTATAGCGCGCCAGTAGAATCCTTCCTCCTTATATATTCATCAAAGCTAGGTCATCACGATGTTAGTAGAAAATGTCAATAAAATTGAATTTTCCAGCCCGACTCTATGACTCTATAGCATTGCAATGTCTATAGTCCGCCAATAGAGCCTTTCCTCCTTATTTATGCATGAAAGTTAGCTCACCACGGTATTAGTCGAAAATGTCAATAAAATCGAATTTTGCTCGCAGATTCAATAGAATAGTAATGGCTATAGCATACCAATAGAATCTTTACCTCTTATTTATGCAAGTGGGTTTGCTCACCACGATATCAGTCCAACATGTCAATAAAATTCAATTTTCCAGACAGATTCTATAGCATTACAATGGATATAGCACGCCAGAACAATCTTTGCCACTTATGTATGCAAGAAAGTTAGGTCGCCACGATATTATTCGAAAATGTCAATAAAATCGAATTTTGCACGCAGATTATATGGAATTGCAATGGCTATAGCA
>NW_016990496.1:0-306 GCF_001483705.2 Eufriesea mexicana | reverse complement strand
GCTCACCACGATAATAGACGAAAATGAAAATAAAATTGAATTTTCCAGCGTGTTTCTAAAGCAATGCAATGGCCATAACACGCCAATTGAATCTTTCCCCCTTATTTATGCGATACAGCTAGCTCACAACGATATTAGTCGAAAATGGCAATAAAATTGGATATTCCAGGCAGATTCTATAGCATTGCAATGCCCATAGCACGCCAATAGTGTCCCTCCTCCTTATCTAAGCAAGAAAGCTACCTCACCATGGTATTAGTGGAAAATGTCTATAAATTAATTTTCCTGCCCAATTATATTGCAGTG
>NW_016990495.1:0-607 GCF_001483705.2 Eufriesea mexicana | reverse complement strand
GGCTATAGCACGCCAATAGAATATTTCACCCTCATTTATGCAAGAAAGCTTTTCACCACGATACTAGTCGAAAATGTCAATGAAAATGTATTTTCCAGCCAAATTCCATAGCATTGTAACGGCTGTAGCACGCTGGCTATAGCACGCCACTAGAATCTTTCCTCCTTATTTATGCAAGAAAGCTAGCCCACCACGATATTAGTCGAAAATGTAAATAAAAATGAATTTTCCAACCAGATTCTATAGCAGTGCAATGGCTATATTACGCCAATAGTATATTTCCTCATTATTTATGCGGGAAAGGTAGCTCACCCCGACATCAGTCGAAAATGTCCATAAAATCGGCTTTTCCAGCCAGATTCTGTAGCCTTACAATGGATACAGCGCGCCAGTCGAATATTTCATCCGCATTTATGCAAGAAAGTTAGCCCTCCACGACATTAGTCGAAAATGTCAATAAAATTGAATTTTCCAGCCAGAATCTATAACATTGTAGTGGCTATAGCACGCCAATAGTATATTTCATTCTTATTTAAGCAAGAACGTTAGTTCACCACGATATTTGTCGAAAATGTCAATAAAAATGTATTTTCCAACCAGATTCTAT
>NW_016990494.1:0-353 GCF_001483705.2 Eufriesea mexicana | reverse complement strand
TTCTATAGCTTTGCAATGCCTATAGCACACCAATAGAATCTTGCCTCCTTATTAGTGCAAGAATGTTAGCTCACCACGATATTAGTCGATAATAACAATAAAATTGCACTTTCCAGCCACAATCCATATCATTGCAGTGGCTGTAGCACTCAAAACGCATCTTTCCTCCTTACTTACTCAAGGAAGATAGCTCACCATGGAGTTGTTCGAAAATGTCAATAAAATTGAATTTTCCAGCATGATTCTATAGCGGTCCAATGGCTATTGCACGCCAATAGAATCTTTCCTCTTTACTTAAGCAAGGAAGTTAACTCACCACGATATTAGTCGAAAATGTCAATAAAATTGAATTT
>NW_016990493.1:289-646 GCF_001483705.2 Eufriesea mexicana | reverse complement strand
TCGTGGTGAGATAACTTCCTTGCATAAATAAGGAGGGAAGCTTCTATTGGCGTGCTATAGCCACTGCAATGCTATAGAATCTGTCTGGAAAATTCTACTTCATTGACATTTCCGACTAATATCTGTGTGCGCTATCTTTCTTGCATAAATAAGGAGGATATATCCTATTGGCGAGCTATAGCTATTGTAATGCTATAGAATCTGGCACGAAAATTCAATTTCATTGGCATTTTCGACTAATACCATGGTGAGCTAACGTTCTTGCATCAATAAAGAGGTAAGATTCTATTGGCGTCCTTCAGCCATTGCAATTATATAGAATCTGTCTGGAAAATTCAATTTTATTAACATTTTCGA
>NW_016990493.1:0-233 GCF_001483705.2 Eufriesea mexicana | reverse complement strand
TATTGGCGTGCTGTAGCCATTGCAATGCCATAGAATCTTGCTTGAAAATGCATTTTTATTGATATTTTCGACTAATATCGTGGTGAGCCTCCTTTCTTGCATAAATAAGGAGGAAGGATACTATTTGCGAGCCATAGCCATTGCAATGCTATAGAACCTTGCTCGAAAATTCTACTTCATTGATATTTTCGACGAATATCGGGTTGTGCTAACTTTCTTGCATAAATAAGGAG
>NW_016990492.1:0-325 GCF_001483705.2 Eufriesea mexicana | reverse complement strand
TGTCAGTTGTAAATATCTCCAGCCATAACCGTAGTAAAGATTGATTATTCTAGAATTGTTTCGCAATTGACCCTGTCAGTGAACAAAGTTATTCAACCGTAAAATACTGAGGTGACAGATGTACTCAGTGCTATGTTGTCAATTGGCCATGTCCCGAGGGATGATGTATCTGCGTTTCTCGTTCTAGAATTGCTGTAGAGTATACATCAGCTTGATAGATAAGAAGAGAATGACCCAATGTCAGCAGGGCTCACATGGAAGCCGTACTAAATGCCGTACTTTCAGTTATGTATATCACTCTCCATAGCCGTAGTGTACATAGGTT
>NW_016990491.1:0-1027 GCF_001483705.2 Eufriesea mexicana | reverse complement strand
CTTGCTTTCGTTTTGTTAGACATGGTTGGTGTAGGTTTGGCCATTATGGCATTGACTTTTGTGGTATTCATCGCTATTCGTTGGTTTTATGCACTGTACTGTGCCCCAGTATGCTGTGCTTTGCACTGGAGGGTACAAAATAGTGGTCTGGGCTCGTCAAGCTTGGCTAGTCCACGTTTGGAAAGGTTAGGCTTGGCTAGGTTAAGTTGGGATGTATATGACTATTGTGCTATAAGGTGCTGTTTGGTGACTATCTGCATTCTACTGTGCTCTAGTATACTCCGCTTGGCCCCGTGGATTCCAGCAAAAATGGTCCAAGCACGATAGGTTAGGTTAGGATACGTTTGAATATATTACGTTTGCGTGTGTTAGGATAGAATAGCTTTGACTTTCGTGCTGTGCACTGCTGTGAGGCGGGTTTCTGCGCTCTACGTTGCTCTACTACAATCTGCTCGTCCCTGGGGTGCCAGAAATCGTGGCGGCGGCGCGTTATGTTCTGTTATGCTACGTCGGTTTATGTCATGATTGGTTAGGGTAGGAGAGGATAGCTTTGATTTTTGAGCTGTGGACTGCTATTTGGTGGATTTCTGCGATCTACTGTGCTCTAACCCCCTCTGCTTGGCTCTGGGGAGGCCAGCAAGCGTGGTCTCGCCTCATTAGCTTTATTTAGTCTGCGTACGGTTAAGTCTGGTTAGGGCATTTAGGGTAAGAGTATCTTTGACACTCATGCTATTCGCTGTTATTTGGTTGCCATCTGCGCCCTACTGTGCCCTAGTGCATTCTGCTTGGCTCTGGGGTTCCAGTAGTTGTCTTCTCGGGACTATAGTATAAGTTTGTATACGTTTGGCTCTATTACGTTTGGATATGTTAGGATTGGGTAGAATCGACTTTTGTGCTATACACTGTAATTCGCTGGATTACTATGCTCTGCATTGCTCTACTATAATTTGCTCTACTCTGGAGAGTCCAGAAGTTGTGGTCTCGGCACATTAGGTTGAGATAGGATACGTTTGGTTATGTTATGTTA
>NW_016990490.1:0-345 GCF_001483705.2 Eufriesea mexicana | reverse complement strand
TAACCTAGATTTCGAGAGCGAATATTTATATAAACGTTAGATAAGAATTGGAGGTTAGGCGAACTGCGTTATGCACATTCTTTTGACGCTCAGTCAGTCGTTCCAGAGAAGGACTCAAAGATGGATATGCGTTCGAGAAAAGATGGTACAGAGCGCTTGCATTCTCACGGCTGACTGATTGACTCCATTGACACTTCCCCGATCAGAGGCAGTGACCATTATTGGCTAAAACATGGCGTCGTAATCCTTGAAGCTATTAAAAAATAGAAAATTAATAAATGACGATGCTGGCATATTCGATGTCACTTGGTTTCGTACGGCTTGCCGATTATCTTCGTCACCATT
>NW_016990489.1:322-645 GCF_001483705.2 Eufriesea mexicana | reverse complement strand
TCAATAAAATTCAATTTTCCAGGACGATTTTATAGCTTTGCAATGCCTATAGCACACCAATTGCATTTTTCCTCCTTATTAGTGCAAGAAAGTTAGCTAACCACGATATTAGTGGACAAGGTCAATAAAATTGAATTTACCTTCCAGATTCTATAGCATTCCGATGGCTATAGCACGCCAAAAAGATCTCTCCTCCTTACCTATGCAAGGAAGTTAGCTCACAAAGATATTAGTCGAAAATGTCAGTAAAATTGAATTTTCCAGGAAGATTCAATGGCATAGCACTGCCTATAGCACGCCAATTGAATCTTTCCCCTTATTTA
>NW_016990489.1:0-209 GCF_001483705.2 Eufriesea mexicana | reverse complement strand
TCTTTCCTCCGCATTTTTACAATAAAGGTGGCTCACCACGATATTATTCGGAAATGTCAATAAAATTCAATTTCCAGGAAGATTCTATAGCTTTGCAATGCCTATAGCATGAGAATAGATTCTTTCCCCCTTATTTATGCAAGAAGGTTAGCTCACCACGATATTAGCCGAAAATGTCTATAAAATTGGATTTTGCAGCCAGATTCTAC
>NW_016990488.1:0-626 GCF_001483705.2 Eufriesea mexicana | reverse complement strand
AGGGTAACTCTGACTTCTCTGCTATACACTGCTATTCGGTGGATTTCTGCGCTCTACTGTGATATACTATACCCTGCTTGACTCTGCGGCGGCCAGCAATAGCGGTCGTGTCACGTTAGGTTGTGTTTGCGTTTGGTGTTATTACGTTTGGTTTCGTTAAGATAGGGTGGCTTTGTCTTTCATTATATACACTGCTAATCGGTGAATATCTGCCCTCTACTGCGCTCTAATGTGCTCTGCCTAGTACTGGCGAGGCAAGCAACGGTGGTATCGGTACGTTAGGCTGAGATAGGCTACGTTCGGTTGTGTTAATTGTGGTGATGTTAGGTTGGGGCAACTTCCACTACTGTGCTGTGCACTGTGATTGTATGCATTCCCACTCTCCGCTCACCTCTAATATGTCCTGCTTGGCTCTACTGAGGGCCGTAATATAGGCCTAGGTGCGTTAGTTTGGGATATGCTGCGTTTGGATATGTTACGTTTGGTTAGGCATGGTTCGGCTATGTCAGGATAGGATAGCTTTGACTTTTGTCTGCGCGCCGCTATTCGGTGGACTTGAGAGATTTACCGCGTTCTAATATGCTGTGCTTGGCAGTGAGGAGTACAGGAACAGTGGTTTCGGCACG
>NW_016990487.1:0-1044 GCF_001483705.2 Eufriesea mexicana | reverse complement strand
AATGACAAAAGGCGGATCCGCTAGAGCTCGAGATAATAGCCAGTGACATAACAGTACTGAGAGTAGCCATCATCACTGTATCGCAACCTTGGATTAATCAGTTCACTGACGACGTACATTTTGCAGCAGACCTAGAATAATCAATCATGTACATCAGATTTGGCTGCACGTATTTAAAATAGACATTACGGTAGATGGTGCGTCCACCAATTGAGCCCTGTAGCCGCTGAACTAATTTGTCCACTGCCGATGTAAATGCCAAAGAATATTTAGGGTAAAGAATGTTCTAGTAGGTAATGGCAAGAGATATTTCCAATTGAAAGCACGGTCTGTAGTAAACGCAACATCACAGTATTGTATCCGTTGTTTAATTTTTTCACTGTTGATGCAAATTCCAAAGCAATTCAATAGTTATGAATGCATAGTACGGCTAGAGACATTTACAACTCTCAGTAGGGTAGTTGCTACATTCATCAAGAGGACACTGTAGTCGCAGGATAAACATTTTCAATGATGACATATATTTTACAGCCACTCTAGAATGGCAAATGACAGATCAGTTAGAGCTCGAGACATTAAAAATTGGCATAAGGTGCACAACCATCATAACAGTTCCGCTTCCGTTGGATTATTCTCTTCGCATATGATATAAATGCCGAAGTAGTTCCAGAATAATGAAGGTATACGTCAGTTACGGTTGGAAATGTGTACAATTCCTAGTACGGCATTTGGCACTACCAGCAATAAGGCACAGTTGCAGTTGGATCAATTTGCTCAGTGATGGCTGAATTATATTAGAATCATAGAATGGCAAAGGACTGGCGCATTATCGCTCGAGACATTATGAATGGACGAAACAGTACTGAGTACATCCTTAATCGCAGTACAATAGCCCTTGTAATGATTTGTTCACTGATGACTTTAATTCCATTGTAGTTGTAGAAACATCAATGTATACATTAGTTACGTATAGAGATATTTACATAATTGGTGCATCCACGATGAGAGGACTGTAGCCGATGGATTAATCAGCTCTGTTATGAT
>NW_016990486.1:0-579 GCF_001483705.2 Eufriesea mexicana | reverse complement strand
TAGCTCACCAAAATTATCTTTCCTCCTTACTTATGCAAGGAAGTTAGATCACCACGATATTATGCGAAACTGTCAATAAAATTGATCTTTCCAGGCAGATTCTATAGCATTGCAGTGGCTATAGCACGCCAAAAGAATCTTTCCGCCTTATTTATGCAAGAAAGTTAGCTCACCACGATATTAGTCGAAAATGTATTCGAAAATGTCAATAAAATTGAGTTTTTCAGGAAGATTCTATATCATTGCAATGCCTCTAGCACTCCAATAGTATCTTTCCTCCTTATTTATGCAAGAAAGTAAGCTCACAAAGATATTAGCCCAAAATGTCAATGAAATTATATTTTCCAGCTAGATTCTACGGAATTGCAATGGCTATAGCACGCCAAATGGATCATTCCACCTTACCTATGCAAGGAAGTTAGCTCAACGCTATATTAGTCGAAAATGTCAATAAAATTGAATTTTCTATCCAGATTCTATAGCGTTGCAAGGGCAGGAGCACGCCAATAGAATCTGTCCTCCTTATTTATGCAAGAAAGTTAGCTCACCACCATTTTAATCGAAAATGTGATTAAAATT
>NW_016990485.1:0-604 GCF_001483705.2 Eufriesea mexicana | reverse complement strand
CGTCATGTTGAGTTATGCTACGTTCGGCTAGGATAGGCTATGTCACTTTTAGTCAGGATACCTGCGGTCTTTGTGCTATTCACTGCAGTGCGATGGACTTCTGAGCTCTACTGGGCTCCAGTACATTCTGCTTGTCCGTGTAGAGGCCAGCAATAGCGGTCTCGTCATGTTAGATTTTGTTCGATTATGTTTGGTTATGTTACGTTTGGCTTGGTAAGAATAGAATACATTGTCTTTTGTGTTGAATACCGCAATTCGGCGGGCCTCTGCGATCTCATGTGCTATAATATGCTCTGCTTGGATCTGGGGTGACAAGTAATAGTGGTCACGGCAGGTTAGGTTGAGTTTGGTTACATTTGGTGGTGTGTTAAGTTTGGTGAGGTTAGGATAGGATAGTTTAGACAACTGCGCTATGCACTGCTGTACACCGATTCCTGCGCTCTACTGCTCTCTAATGTTTTCTACTTAGCTCCTTTGTGACCAGCAATAGACGTCACGCAGTGATAGGTTGAGTTGGGCTCCGTTTGCGTGTGTCACGTTAGGCTAGTTTGGAATGGACTTCTTTGACTTTTGGCTTTACCCAGCTGTTCCTTTTGTTTTTGTG
>NW_016990484.1:274-578 GCF_001483705.2 Eufriesea mexicana | reverse complement strand
TAGCTTGGTGAGTAGATCGCCTAACGCCTTCAACCCAATGGCAAGTACAGCCATCTACTTGCCGGAGAATAAATCCATTCAATATCTATAAGCTCTCACAGCTTGGCGATTAGATCGCCTAACACCTTCAATCAACTGGCAAGTACTGCCATCAACTTGCCAGAGAATAAGTCTATTCAAAATCTATTAGCTGTCACAGCTTGGCGATTAGATCGCCTAACGCCTTCAATACAATGGCAACTACAGCCATCTTCTTGCCAGAGAATAGGCCTATTCGAAGTGTATAACCTGTTATAGCTTGGTG
>NW_016990484.1:0-264 GCF_001483705.2 Eufriesea mexicana | reverse complement strand
TAACGCCTTCAATCCAATGGCAAGTACAGCCATCTACTTGCCAGAGATTAGGTATAACCAAAACCTATAACCTGTTATAGCTTGGTAAACAGATCGTCTAACGCCTTCAATCGAATGGCAAGTAGAGCAATCTACATGCCAGAGAATAGGTCTATTCATAATCTATAACATGTTATAACACTGTGAATAGGACGCTTAACTCCTTCAATCCAATGGAAAGTAAAGCCACCTACTTGCCAGAGAATAGGTATATTCAAAATCTAT
>NW_016990483.1:0-489 GCF_001483705.2 Eufriesea mexicana | reverse complement strand
ACACCGAGCAGCAGCGTATAGCGCAGAAATCATAGACAACCAGACCGAGCTTTGCCAAACCTATCCTAACCAAACGTGACATAGTACAACATGTCGTTCCGAGACCCCTGTTGCTGGCTTCCCCAGAATCAAGCAGAAAACGTTAGAACACAGTAGAGCGCAGAAATCTGCGGATACAGCACGAAAGTCTAAGCCGCCCTATCCTAACCTCACCGAACGTAACATAGCCAAACGTCGCATATCTCAAACAAACTTGGCGAGACCATTATTTCTGTCCTGCCGATAGCTAAGCGGAACAAACTAGAGCACAGTAGAGCGAAGAAATCCACCGCATTTCAGTGCATAGCACAAAAGACGAAGGCAGCCTGACCAAACATAATGTAACCTAACCTAACCAAGCGTAACTTGCCGCGATCTCTATAATGATAGATTTGCGAGGTTGGGTTAGGTCCAGTTCGATTATGATAGCCATGATCTTCGTCTATACAC
>NW_016990482.1:0-549 GCF_001483705.2 Eufriesea mexicana | reverse complement strand
AGGAATACACCGGATACGGGTGAACAGGATGAAGGTCAAAGCTATCCGAACCGAACCTAACGTGACCTAACATTACCAAGCGTCACCTATCTCTACCTTACGTGCCGAGACCACTGTTGCTGGCCTCCACAGAGCCTAGCAGTACATACTAGGGCACAGTGAACCGCAGAAGTCGTCCAAATACTTAGCAGTGTATAGGACAAAAGTCAAAGATATCGTATGGCAACCTAACCAAACGTAACTTAACCAAACTTAACCAAACACAATTTAACGTGCCTAGACGGCTATTACTTGGCTCCGATAGCAAATCAGAACATGTTAGGTCGCGGTAGAGCGCAGAAATTCACCGAATAACAGTGTAGAGCACGAAAGTCGTAGCTACCTGAGCCTAACATGACCAAGCATAATAAACCCAACCTAACGTAACGTAACTCAATCTAGCGTGCCTAGACCACTATTGCTAACCTCTCCAGAGTAAAGCAGAATATACTAGAGCACGGTCGAAAATCTTATTGGAAATCCAGTCGAATTTCATACGGAAATGTCAAT
>NW_016990481.1:0-256 GCF_001483705.2 Eufriesea mexicana | reverse complement strand
GTAATGATAATAAATAAATAAATGAGGCTCATACATCACTTTCCATTCCATCATTTACTTCCATTATTATTTCACTTCTGAACCTCTGGCATACTCACATAAGTTCATATATTTGAAATGATGTTGAACACGGTGACATGAAAGTGTTCTACATTAATGAATCTGAAACAAACTTAATTACTGGATTAATAGATTGAGAAACAGAACAAAACACTGGCTGCTAAAAGAAGACATGCAACATAGTAATAGGAATCTC
>NW_016990480.1:0-607 GCF_001483705.2 Eufriesea mexicana | reverse complement strand
TAGGCCAGCAATATCGGTATCGTCACGTTATGTTTGTTAGGTTATATATGTGTAGGTTAGGTTTCGTCAAGTTGTTTCAGGATATGTTTGACTTTTGTGACATATACTGCAATGCGGTGGATTTCTACGCTCCGCTGTGCTCATGTATATTCTGCTTGGGCCTGGGGAGACCAGCGATAGTTATCTCTTCTCGTTAGGTTGGGCTATGCTAGGTTTGGCCTTGGCTGTGTTACGTCTGGCGAGGTTAGGATAGGATAGTCTAGGCTTTTGGCTATAGACTGGTGTCCGCGGATTGCTGCGCTCTACTCTGTTCTAATATTTTCTGCTTGTGTCCGTGGAGGCGAGTAATAGTGGTCGCGGCATGTTGGCTTGAGGTAGGTTACGCTTGGTATGGTCAGGATAGGTTAAGCTCGGTGACGTTAATTTAGTCTTTCGTGCTGTACACTGCTATTCGGAGTATTTGTGCGCTGTACTGTGCTCTGCTGTATTATGCCCAGCCCTGGGCGTGCCGGGAATATTGGGCTCGGCGCGTTAGGTCCTGTTATGTTTTTCGGTGAATGCCTGCGCCCGGCTGCGCTCTGCTGTATTCTGCTTGGCTCTGAGGAGG
>NW_016990479.1:0-604 GCF_001483705.2 Eufriesea mexicana | reverse complement strand
GAAAAGTCAGAGTTACGCAAACCTAATCCTATGCAACAGAACATAACCATGCATAGCCTAACTAAATCTGAAGTGCCGTGACCGCCTTTTCTGCACTCCCCAGAGCGGAGAAGGGCATACTAGAACGTACTAGAACACAGTAGAGCGGAGAAATCTACCGTACAACTGTGTACAGCACAAAAGTAAAAGCTATACCGACCAAGCTTAGCCTGACCCATACTAGACGAACGTAACTTGAGTCACCATAACAACCCGAGACCACTATTACTGGCCTTGCCAGGGCCAAGCTGAAAATATTAGAGCACTATAGGGCGCAGAAATCCACCTAACAGCAGACTACGGCACTAAGGGCATAGATAGCCTCTCCCAACCTAGAGAATTGTAACACAACCGAACATATCTTGTCTTACCCTGGCGGGCCGCGACCACCATTACTGGCCTCTACAGAACCAAGCAGGGCATCCTAGAGCGCAGTATAGCGCAGAAATGCAATGAAAAGCGGTGTACAACATATAAGTTGAAGCAATCCCACCAAAACCTTGCCCAAGGCAACCTTACCGGACTTAACCTGACTCAACATAACGTGCCGAGACCACTATTGCTG
>NW_016990478.1:0-668 GCF_001483705.2 Eufriesea mexicana | reverse complement strand
TATAAGTCGAAAATGTAAAAAAATTGTATTCCCCAGTCTGACTCTATAGTATTGCAGTGGCTGCAGCACGCCAATAGAATCTGTTCTCCTTATTCATGCAAGAAACTTACATCACTACGATATTAGTCGAAAATGTCAATAAAATTAAATTTTGCCGACAGATTCTAAAGCATTGCTATGGCTGTAGCACGCTAACAGGACCTTTCCTCTTTACTTATGCACGAAAGTTAGCTCACCACGATATTAGTAGAAAATGATATTAAGTTCTATTTTCCAGCAAAATTCTATACCATTGCAATGGCTATAGTACGCCTATAGGATCCCTCCTCCTTACGTACGCAATGGAGTTAGTTCACCACGATATTGGTCGAAAATGTCAGTAAAATTGAATTTTCCTGCCAGATTAAAAAACATTGCAGCGGCTATAGCACGCAAATGGAATATTTCCTCCTTATGTATGCAAGATAGATAGCTCACCACGATATTAGTCGAAAATGTCAATAAAATTGAATTTTGCGGCCTTATTCTATATCATTGCTATAGCTATAGCACGCCGATAGAGTCTTTCCTCCTAAATATGGAAGAACGTTAGCTTACCACGATATTAGCGAAAATGCCATTAAAACAGAATTTTCCGACCAGGCCCTATAGCAATGCAATGGATACAG
>NW_016990477.1:0-579 GCF_001483705.2 Eufriesea mexicana | reverse complement strand
CCTTTAGAATCTGGATGGAAAATACAATTTTATTGCCATTTTCAACTAATGTCGTGGTGAACTGACTTTGTTGCATAAATAAGGACGATAGATAATATTGGGGTGATATAGATATTGAAATGTTAGATATTGAAATGCTATAGAATCTGGCTGGATAATTAAATATTATTGACGCTTTCGACTAATATCATGGTGGGCTAACTTTCGTGCATAAATAAGGAGGAAAGATACTAGTGGCGTGCTATAGCCATTGCAATGCTAAAGGATCTTGCTGGAAAATACATTTTTACTGACATTATCGACTAATATCGTGGTGAAATCACTGTATTGCATTAATAAGGATGAAATATACTATTGTCGCCCTATGGCCATTACAGTGCTATAGAATCTAGCTGGAAAATACATTTTTACTGACATTTTCGACTAATATCGTGGTGAAATAAATGTATTGCATTAATAAGAATGATATATTCTATTGGCGCCCAATGGCCTTTACAATGCTATAGAATATAGCTAGAAAATTCATTTTTATTGTCATTCTCGACTAATATCGCGGTGGGCTAACTTTGGTGCATAAAT
>NW_016990476.1:0-259 GCF_001483705.2 Eufriesea mexicana | reverse complement strand
TTGCAGGCGATAGGCGATCTAATCACCAAGCTATGGCAGCTTATATGTTTTGAATATACTCATTCTCTGGTGAGTAGATGGCTGTACTTGCCACTGGTTTGATGGCGTTAGGCGATCTATTCACCATGCTATAACAGGCTATAGATATTGAAGAGACCTTTTCTCTGGCAAGTAGATGGATGTACTTGCCATTGGGTTGAAGGCGTTAGGCGATCTCTTCACCAAGCAATAACAGGATATACATTTTGAATAGACCTAT
>NW_016990475.1:0-301 GCF_001483705.2 Eufriesea mexicana | reverse complement strand
CAATAGCAAGTACAGCCATGCACTTGCCAGGGAATAAGTCTATTCAAAATATATAATCTGTTACAGCATGGTGAATAGATCGCCTAACGCCTTCAATCCAATGGCAAGTGCAGCCATCTACTTGCCAGAGAATAGGACTATTCAAGATATATAATCTTTTATAGCATGGAGAATAGATCGCCCCATGCATTCAATCCAATGGCAAGTACAGTCATATACTTTCCAGAAAATAGGTCTCTTCAAAATCTATAACCTATTATAGCTTGGTGAAAAGATCGCCTATCGCCTTCAATCCAATGGC
>NW_016990474.1:0-614 GCF_001483705.2 Eufriesea mexicana | reverse complement strand
AGAATCTGGAAGGGAAATTCAAATTTATTGTCATTTTAGACTAATATCATGGTGAGGTATCTTCCTTTCATAAATAAGGAGGAAGGATTCAATTGGCGTGCTATATCCATTGCAGTGCTCTAGAATCTGGATGGAAAATCCAATTTTATTGACATTTTCGAACAACACCGTGGTGAGCTAACATCGCTGCATAAATAAGGAGGAAGGATTCAATTGGCGTGCTATATCCATTGCAGTGCTCTAGAATCTGGATGGAAAATCCAATTTTATTGACATTTTCGAACAACACCGTGGTGAGCTAACATCGCTGCATAAATAAGGAGGAAGGATTCAATTGGCGTGCTATATCCATTGCAGTGCTCTAGAATCTGGATGGAAAATCCAATTTTATTGACATTTTCGACTAATATCGTGGTGACCTTTCTTCCTTGCATATGCAAGGAGGAGAGATTAAATTGGCGTGCTATAATGGTCGCAATGCTATAGAATCTGGCTGGAAAGGTCAACTTTGCTGACATTTTCGACTGATATCGAGGTGAGCTATCTTTCACGCATAAACAAGGAGGAAAGACTCTATCGGTGTACTATAGCCATTGCAGTCCTGTGTAATCTGG
>NW_016990473.1:0-305 GCF_001483705.2 Eufriesea mexicana | reverse complement strand
GCAAGAAGATGCCTGTACTTACCATTGGATTGAAGGCGTTAGGCGATCCATTCAGCATGTTATGACAGATTATTGATTTTGAATAGACCAATTCTCTGGCAAGTAGATGGATGGACTTGTCAATGGATTGAAGGCGTTAGGCGACCTATTCACCAAGCTACAACAGATTATAGATTTTGAATAGACCTTGTCCCAGGCAAGTAGATAGCAGTACATGCCATTGGATAAAAAGCGTTGGGCGTCCTATTCACCAAGCTATAAGAGATTATAGATTTTGAATAGACCTATTCTCTGGCAAGTAGATG
>NW_016990472.1:0-629 GCF_001483705.2 Eufriesea mexicana | reverse complement strand
GCTCTACTATACACTGCACGACTTTGTGGCGACCAGCAACAGCGGTCGTGGCACTATAGGTTGTGTTATGTTACGTCCGGTTAGGTTATGTTCGGTTACGCTTGGCTAGCTTCGGCTACGATTGGTTAGGTTGCTGTTGGTTTCGACTTTTGTGTTATACAATTCTGTTCGGTGGATTTCTACGCTCTACCGTGCTCTAGTATATTCTGCACGGCTCTGGGGATGCCAGCAATAGCGGTCTCGGCCCTTTATATTTACCTGGCTACGTTTGATTTGCATAGATTAGCTCAGGTACGGTTTGGATTTCTTTGACTTTTGTGCTAGAGACTGCTATTCAGTGGATTTCTGAGGCCTACATTGCACTAATATGCTATGCTTGGCTCTTGGGGGCAGCAATAGCGGTCTCGCATCGTTAAGTTGTGTTATGCTACGTTTGCTTACGCAAAGTTTGTTTGGGTTATGACAGGCTAGCTATGACTTCGTTCCTAGGCACTGATTCTCGGCGTATTTCTGCGCCCCACATTGCTCTAATATGTACTGCTTGGCGCTGAGGGAGCCAGCAACCGTGCTCTCGGATCGTTAATTTCAGTTAGGTTATGTTCCGTTTGGTTACGTTTGGTTAATTTCGG
>NW_016990471.1:0-874 GCF_001483705.2 Eufriesea mexicana | reverse complement strand
TGCTATAGCCATTGCAATGATATAGAATGTGGTTGGAAAATTCAAATTAATTGACATTTTCGAATAATATCATGGTGAGCTACCTTTCTTCCATAAATAAAGAGGAAGGATTCAATAGGCGTGCTATAGCCGTAGCAATGCTATAGAATTTGTCTGGAAAGTTCAATTTTATTGACATTTTCGACTAATATCGTGGTGAGCTAACTTTCGTTTCGTGCATAAATAAGGAGGAAAGATTTTATTGGCGTGATATAGCCATTGCAGTCCTGTAGAATATGGCTGGAAGATACAATTTTATTGACATTTTCGACTAACATCGTGGTGAGTTAACTTTGTTGCATAATTAACGAGGAAAGATTCTATTGGCGTGCTATTGCCATTGCAAAGCCATAGAATCTGTATGGCAAATTCAATTTTATTGACATTTTCCACTAATATCGTGGTGAGCTAACTTTCTTGCATAAATAAGGAGAAAATATTCTGTTAGCGAGCTGTAGCCATTGCAATGCTCTAGAATGTGGCTGAAAAACACAATTTTATTGACATTTTCGACTAATATTGTGGTGAGCTACCTTTCTTGCGTAAATAAGGCCGAAACATTCTGTTGGTTGCTCTAGGCATTGCAAAGCTATAGAACCTTGAAGGGAAATTCAATTTTATTGACATTATCGACTAATATCGTGGTGAGCTATCTTCCTTGCATAAGCAAGGAGGAAAGATCCATTTTGAGTGATATAGAAATTACATTGATATAGAATGAGTCTGAAAATACAATGTTGTTAACATTTTCGTCTACTATACTGGTGAGCTTACTTTCTGGCTTAAATGAGGAAGAAAGATTCTATTGGCGTGCAATAGCCATTGGAATGCTATA
>NW_016990470.1:0-1002 GCF_001483705.2 Eufriesea mexicana | reverse complement strand
ATGTTGCGTTTGGCCATGTTACGTTAGTTTAGGTTAGTACAGGATAGCTTTGATTTTTGTGCTTTACACGGCTATTCTATGAAAGCCTGCGCTCTACATTCCTCTAGTATTCTCTGATCGACTCTGTGCGGACCGGAAATAGCGGTCGTGGCCCGTTGGTTTGTGTTACGTTACGATCTGTTAGGTTAGGTTGCGTAGTGCTATGGTAGGTTACCACCGACTTTGCGCCACACTCTGCTATTATATGGTCTTCTGTGCATTTCTGTGCGCCATAAAACTCTGCTTGTCTCTGTGTACGCCAGCAATAGTGCTCTCCGCACGTTATGTTTAGTTATGTTGCGTTTGGTTTTGTTATGTTTTGGTACGTTTGGTAGAGATGGCTCCGGCTTTTGCGCCATACACTGCTTTTCGGAAGGTTTCAGCGTTCTACATTGCTCTGATGTAATCTGCTTCACTCTAGTGCGGCCAGTAGCAGCGGCCGTGGCACGCCATATTGAGATACTCTACTATCGGTTAGGTTACGTTCGGCCTGATTTGGTTATGATGTCATAGACTTTTGTGTTATATGCATTTATTCCGTGGAATCCGGCCCTCTACTTCGATCTACTCTAACTTGGTAGACACTGTGGAGGCCGGAAATTGTTCTCTAGCAAGTACTGCTTGGCTCTGTTGGGCCAGCAATTGTTGTCTCGGCACGTTAAGGACAGATAGGCAACGTTTGTTTATGTTACGCTTAATAAGGCTGGGATGGGATAGCTATAACTTTTATGCTATAGACCGCTATTTGGTGCGTTTCTGCGCTCTGTGGCGTTCTAGTATGTACTACTTGGCTCTGGGGACGTCAGCAATATTGGTCTCGGCACGTTAGTCTGTGTCATATTGCGCTTGGTAAGGTTTGGTTTGGCTAGGCTTGGTTTGGATATGTCTAACTTTGGGCTCTGGGCTGCTATTCGGACTACTTCAGCGTTCTACATTGCTCTGCTCTACTCTGCTTAGCACCAG
>NW_016990469.1:0-272 GCF_001483705.2 Eufriesea mexicana | reverse complement strand
CACATTACAGCCATTACCACAGCAATGTAGCCGTTGGATCAATTTGTTCATCGATGTCATAAAGTCGACAGCATTTCTAGAATTGTCAGTATATGGTACGGTAACGCTTAGGGATATATACAATTGATAGTACGGTGCTCAGTACATCCACCAACAATGTACTCTAGACGTTTGATTAATCCCTTCGGTGATGATTTAGATCCTATAGTAATTCTAGAATGACAAAATAAAAATTGATCATTCCTCGTGAAATTAACCTTTGATAATACAGT
>NW_016990468.1:0-563 GCF_001483705.2 Eufriesea mexicana | reverse complement strand
ATCCTTACCTAACCAAACGCGACATATCCAAACGCAACTTGTCTCAGCCTAACTTGTCGAGAATACTACTGCTGGCCTGCCCGTAGCCGAGCAGAATATGCTAGAGCACATTCGAGCGTAAGAATACACCGAATAGCAGTGTATGGTATACGCGTCAAAGCAATCCTATCCAAACTTATTACACTAACCGAACCAAGGGGAACGTAACACAGCCAAACGTGCCGCAACCACCATTGCTGCCCCCCAGCGCCAAGCAGAGCACCTTAGAGCTCAGCAGAGCGCAGAAGTCCACAGAAGGTCAGTGTATAGCGCAAAAGCCAATGGTATCCTATCCCAAACTAACCAAACGTGATCTATCCAAGCGTAGCATAACTCAACCTAACCAGCCGAGACGTCTATTTCTGGCCTCCCAAGGGTCAAGCAGAACATACTAGAGCCCAGTACAGCGCAAAATTCCACCGAATAGCAGTGTATAGCAGGGAAGTCAAAGCCAGCATTATCAAACATAGCATAACCCAACCTAAAGAGGCGTAACACAACAAAACTTATCGCGCCACGACCAC
>NW_016990467.1:263-794 GCF_001483705.2 Eufriesea mexicana | reverse complement strand
TTAGCCGAAAATGTCAATAAAATTGAATTTTCCACCCACACTCTATATCATTGCAATGTCTACGGCACGACAATAGAATCTAACCTGCTTGTTTATGCACGAAAGGTAGCTCACAACGATAATAGACGAAAATGTCAGTAAAATTCAGTTTTCCAGGAAGATTCTATTGCATTGCAATGCCTATAGCACGCCAATAGTATCTATCCAACTTATATATGCGAGAAAGTTATCTCACCACCATATTAGCCGAAAATGTCAATAAAATTAAATTGTCCAACCACAGTCTTCATCATTGCAATGTCTATAGCGCGCCAATAGTATCTACCCTGCTTACTTAGGCATAAACGACACCTCACCACGATAATAGTCGAAACTGATAATAGTGTTGAACTTTCCAGCCAGATTCTATAGCATTGCAAAGCCTACAGCACGCCAGTAGTATCTTTCCTCCGTACCAATGCAAGGAAGTTATCTCACCACGATATTAGTCGAAAATGTCAATAAAATTGAATTTTCCAGGAAGATTCTATT
>NW_016990467.1:0-220 GCF_001483705.2 Eufriesea mexicana | reverse complement strand
TATATATGCGAGAATGTCATCTCACCATGATATTAGCCGAAAATGTCAATAAAATTGAATTTTCCAACCACGCTCTATATAATAGCAAGGTCTACAGCACGCCAATATAATCTACCCTGCTCATTTAGGCAAGAAAAATTGCTCACCACGATAATGGTCGGAACTGTCAATAATATTGAACTTTCCAGCAATATTCTATAGCATTGCAAAGCCTATTGGC
>NW_016990466.1:0-729 GCF_001483705.2 Eufriesea mexicana | reverse complement strand
GGTGTGTGGATGTATGGATGGATGGATGTATGGATGGATGTATGTATGAATGTAAGGATGTCTATATGTATGGGTGTATGAGTTAATGTATGGATTTGAGTTATGTATGTATGTATGTACGTATGTATGCATGAATGTTTGTACGGATGCATGGATGTATGGATGTGTGGGTGGATGAACGAATGTATGGATGGATGCATGAACGGGTATATGTATGGATGTGTAGATGCGTGTATGGAAGCGCGTATGTATGGAGGTATATATGGATGGATGTATGGCTGTATGTATGGATGTATGTTCGGATGTATCTATGGATGTATGTATGGTTGGATGGGAGTATGGATGGGATGATGTGTGGCTGGATGTATGTATGGAAGGTTGGATGTATGGATTAATTGGTGTATGGACGGATTGCTGCATCGATGGATGGATGTACGGATGGGTAGATGTATGGAAGGACAGACGTATGTATGTATGGATGTATGAATGTATGGATGTACGAATGTATGGACTTACGGATGTATGGATGTACGGATGTATATCTGTATGGATGTATGGATGGATGGATGTATGAGTGGATGGATGTATGGATGGATGTATGTATGGGTGTATGTATTGGTATATGTATGGATGTATCTATGCTTGTATGGATGTATGGATGGACTTATTTATGGACTTGTGGATGTATGAATGTATGGATGGATGGAAGTATGGATGTATAGGTGTATG
>NW_016990465.1:0-1065 GCF_001483705.2 Eufriesea mexicana | reverse complement strand
GGAAGATCTATTTCGTTACTGTCAATGCCAGGGGAACAAAGATTCAGGTACTTATTTTATTCAACATCTTTACTAGCTTCAAAGTAGGTTAATTTTGCCATTACTATAAGTTCAGTCTCTGCTTCACATCTTTACTAATGTTTATGAATAACTCCAAGAATAACATTGAATCTACTGCCAATGATGTACAAACGTACTGATTTATATATTAAGAACTCAAGAACGTAAATGGACTGTAATGAATTACAATAATAAGGGAATCAACATATTGCAGATATGCTTGGTGTAATACCACTGTTGCCTTTCTATCAAATATCGCGTGCTGTAAAGTAGTTACATTCCAAGTGATGAAAGCATTTCATACAGGATATTACTCACTGTAAAAAATGTTACTTTCATTGTAAATGAAGGGAGGAGTACAATATTATGAGTCACTTTTCGCAGGAAAGAAGATCTAAAATTTAATATATTGCGTATCAATTTTACGCCTTTACAATTAATTTAGAAATTCGACATTTGCATTTGTCTTATTGAATACGTAGGAAATTGTAAATTAAAAACAGTTTCATTCAATCTAACTTGTTTAAAATTCTATTCTTTACAAACCTATATTTTTGAACAAAATATGTTGATTCTAGTTTTATTTATTTTCATTATCACCTCTAACAGCATAAGACTATAATGAAGTACTATAATATTATAATACAAATTATATTGCGTTAAGGTAATAGAATAACATCTTTTAACAAGTAAGATGAGACAATTTCAGGAAATCAAGGAGAATGTACATTTCTGGACACTTTCTTCCTCGTGACAGGATCATATCTATTGAATCATAAGAAGCGTTATTCAAACAAAATGTTCCTGACAGAAAGTACTGAAAGTATGAAACAGAGAAGTGAAATAACGGATATTAACATTGAATTCGTAACACTAATTGTTTCTATATAAGCATCACAGATATGCTAGCTGTTATTTAAAGCCTGATACCATTGAACATAATAGATCCCTATGAATGATTCACATCTCCAAATAAAGATGGAATAAGGAATAGTCGAAATACGA
>NW_016990464.1:0-891 GCF_001483705.2 Eufriesea mexicana | reverse complement strand
TATTTATTATAATAATTATATTGTTATAATTATTATGATTATTTCTATTATTTATTATAAGGTTTCGACGATGAGAATAAAGACGCAAATTTTTGTTAAAACGGTCGAGTCTCCTATAACGCGATTTCCTAACCTAACGTAACCTAACACGGTGTAAAAATTGAGACGGTTCAACAATTCGAATTGCTTGAAAACTTTATCTATGGCAGCACTTATTCGATGTGTTGAATTAATAAAACAGTGTAATTGTAGTATCCTCGATGTATGAACCACTTGATAAGAATTTCCTAAGTTAACCTAACCTAACCTAACTTAACAGGATGCGAAAATTGAGACAGTTCTCTTATAATGCATTTTGCAGCACTTATTCGATAACTTGAATTAATAAAACAATCTAATCGTAGTATCTTCAATGTATGAATCATTTGATAAGAATTTCGTAACTTAACCTAACCTAATTTAACTTAACACGATGCGCGAATTGAGACAGTTCTCTTATAACGTATTTTTCGTACAGAAACATCATTCCAACAATCTCAAATGGCTTGAAAAATTTATCTATGGCAGCACTTATTCGATAACTTGAATTAATAAAATAATCTAATTCTAATATTCTCAATATATGAATCACGAGTTAAGAATGTCTGAATTTTAATCAGACTGAAATTGTTTCATAAGAATGTTTGAAAATGAAACATTTGTTTCGGGAATTTTAAATAAAAATTTTTAATTAAAAATAGGTTATAGGCTATTATAGGTTATAAATTTATTGTTTAATCAAATTTAGTATAATTATAAAAAGTAACAATTTTTTTTATTAATAACAATAGCTTAAAAATGGAGTTTGTTATTTATACATTTTATTCTATTAAAATATAAATTTACTGTTAC
>NW_016990463.1:0-531 GCF_001483705.2 Eufriesea mexicana | reverse complement strand
GCTATTGCCATTGTATTGCAATCGAATCTGCCCGAAAAGCTCTATTTTAATGAAATCTCCGAGCAATATTGTTGCGAGCAATCTTTTCTGCATGTACAAGCCGTAAACAATATATTGGTTTGTTGTAGCCATTGCAATGCGATAGAGTCTGTCTGAAAAGTTCAATTCTATTGATATTTTAGAATAATGTCGTTGTGAGCAAGATTTTCTGCATAAAGAAGGAGCAAAGGTCCTATTGGTTTGTTACAGCCATTGCATTGCAGTAGAATGTGACTGAAAAGTTCTATTCTATTGACATTTTCGACTAATATCGAGGTGTGCAAGATTATTCTGATAAATAAAGAGGAAAGATTCTATTGGTTTGTCATAACGATTGCATTGCAGTAGAATCCGTCTGAAAAGTTCAATTTTATTGACAATTTCGGCCAATATCGTGGTGAGCATGCTCTTCTGCGTAAGTAAGGAGGGAAGATCCTATTGGTACGCTATAGCGATTGCAGTGCAATCGAATCTGCGCGAAAAGCACTATTT
>NW_016990462.1:0-581 GCF_001483705.2 Eufriesea mexicana | reverse complement strand
TCTGCCAAAGCCATCGCCATTTTCTGAATCTTCATATCACCATCAAAGATTTCTATCTAGTATTGTATGTCGTTAGCTGACCTAAAATACAATACATACACCATTACATACTTGTACAGCTGCATCCATTTTGACTCGCTATGCTATACAATTCTTGGCACTTAATGACTCTGAACTGAAGATATTCCGAGACTACAATATTTTTCTACTGTTGCACGTGACTGTTTCTTTCAACAGAATATTCCCTTGAACCTAATCAAAGATATTATACCGAACAAATGCATTCCAAAAACCTAATTTCGAAAATAGAAGCCAAACAAGCATATTACGCAGCACGATTTGACGGCCATGGACACATTCTCCATTATTTTATGAAAACGCAAGCACGAAACCAAAAAAAAGTAATCAAGCCCGTTAAAGAAATATCTACTCTACACTGCTAGGCGAAAAAATCCGAAGCCAAAAGCCTAATTTCGAAGATGGAATCCAAAAAAGTCAATTCCGCAGCACGATCTGAAAGCCACTGACACATTCGGCACTATTTCTGGAAAACGCACGCACGAACCCAAAAAAAAGTAATC
>NW_016990461.1:0-760 GCF_001483705.2 Eufriesea mexicana | reverse complement strand
TCCACCTTACACATGCAAGGATGTGAGCTCACCACGATATTGGTCGAAAATGTCAATAAAACTAAATTTTCCATCCAGATACTATAGAATTTCAAAAGCCATAGCTGCCCAATAGAATCAGTCCTCCTTATTTATGCAAGAAAGTCACCTCACGACGATATTAGTCGAAAATGTCAATAGAATTGAATTTTCGAGACAGATTCTATAGTATTCCAATGGCCATAGCTGGCCAATAGAATCTCTCCTCCGTATTTATGCAAGAATGTAAGCTCAGCACGATATTAGTAGAAAATGTCAATGAATTTGAATTTTCGTGCCAGATTTTGCAATGGCTATAGCACGCCAAAAGATTCTTTCCTCATTATTAATGCAAGAAAGCTAGCTCGCCACGATATTTGTCGAAAATGTCAATATAGTTGAATTTTCGAGACAGATTCTATAGCATTGTAATGGCTACAGCACGGCAATAGTATCTTTCCTCCTTATTTATCCAAGAAGGTTAGCTCACGACGATATTGGTGGAAAATGTTAATAGAATTGAATTTTCCAGACAGAGACTATAGCATTGCAATGGCTATAGCTCGCCAGTAGAATCATTCCTCCTTACACATGCAAGGATGTCAGCTCACCACGATATTAGTCGAAAAGTCAATAAAACTGAATTATCCATCCAGATACTATAGAATTGCAAAGGCACCAGCTGGCCAATAGAATCTTTCCTCCGTATTTATGCAAGAAAGATACCTAACCACGATATTAG
>NW_016990460.1:0-1454 GCF_001483705.2 Eufriesea mexicana | reverse complement strand
ACCTACTCTCCTCTATTATGTTGTGCATGCCCCTGGAGAGGCCGGCAATAGTGGTCGCGTCACATTAGGCAGAGTTAGATTACGTTCGATTATGTTAGAATTGGCTAGGTTAGGGAGGCATGGCTCTGAATCTTGTCCTATACACTGCTATCCGGTAGATACCTGCACACTACTGTGCTCTAGCGTGCTCTGCTTTGCATTTGGGCGGATGAGCGAAATAGCGGTCCCGGCACGATACTTTGAGTTCTGTTACGTTCGGTTATGTTAGGGTTGACTATGTTAGGTGGGGACAGCTTTAGCTTTGGTGCCACACACTGCTCTTCGGTGGACATCTTCGCTCTACTGTGCTCTAATATGTTCAGCTAGACTCTCGGAAGACCAGAAATTGCGGTCTAGGCTCATTATGCTTAGGTACTCTTCGTGTGGCTATGCTCGGTTTGGTCATTTTGGGTAAGGATTTCTTCGATTATTGTGATGTACACTACTGTATGGTGGCTTTCTGCGTTCTACCGTGCTCTAGAACATTCTGCTTGTCTCTGGAGGACCAGCAATAGTGGTCTCGGCATGACAGGTTAAGTTAGGCTATGTTTCTTTATATTACGTTTGCATAGATTAGCAACGGATTGAGTTGGCTTTTGTGATATAGACTGCAATTCGGTGGATTTCCTCACCCTACATTGCTCTACCATAGCCCTCACGTCTCTGGTGAGGGCCAGTAATAGTGCTGCCGTACCGTTAGATTCAATAATGCTACGTTTGGTTAGGTTTGTTTGGGATGTGTTCGCGTAGACTTGGTTTTCGTGGTATACACTGTCATTCGGTGGAATTCCACGCACTACTGTGCTCTAGTATGTCCTGCTTTGCCGCAGGGGAGCCTGTAATTGTGGTCTCGGCACGGTAGGCTGAAATAGGATACGTTCGGTTAGGTTATGTTGGCTTTCGTTAGGTCCGGGTAGCTTCGACTTGTCTGCTATACTCTGCGATTCAATGGACTTCTGCGCACTAATCTCCTCTATTATACTCTGCCTTGCTCTGTGTAGGCCAGCTATACTGGTCGCGGCACGTTAGGTGGAGTTAGATTACGTTTGGTTAGGTTAGGTGACGTTGGATTAAGTTAGGATAGCTTTGACACCTGTGCTCAACGCTGATATTCAACGGACTCTTGTCCTTTGCTGTGCTCTACCATACTCTGCTTGTCTCAGGGGAAGCCAGCGATGGTGGTCGCGACACGCAAGGTTGAGTAAGGTTACGAATGGCTTGGCCAGGTTCGGATTGGTTTGGTTAGTGTAGCTTTGGTACTTGTGCTCTACACCGCCCATCGGTCGATATCTGCGTTCTGCACTGCTCTACTGGCGTCTGCTTCTCTGTGGGGAGGAGAGCAATAGCGGACTCGGCGCGATACGTTGAGATTTTCTCCGATAGGCAATGTTATGTTAGTTTGTGCTAGGTTTGGA
>NW_016990459.1:0-2087 GCF_001483705.2 Eufriesea mexicana | reverse complement strand
CCGAGCAGACCATATTAGAGCGCAGCAGAGCGTAGTAGTCCACCGTATAGCAGTGAACTGCACTAAAGTCAAAGCCATCCTGTCCTAACGTAGCCAAACATAACCTAACTATTCCTAACGTGCCGAAACCTCTATTGCTGCTCACCTCGGAGCCAAACAGAACATATTAGAGGGGAGTGGAGCGCAGGAGTTCATAGAAACGCGGTGCATGGCTGAAAAGTCAAAGACATCCAAACCTATCCCAAACAAATATAACCTAAGCAAACGAAGCCTAACTCAGTGTAGCCAGCCGCGGCCAATATTGCTGGAATGTCCAGGGCCAAGCACAATTTAGTAGAGCTGTGTAGAGCGCAGAAGTGCACCTCACAGCAGTCTATTGCACAAAAGCCTATAAATAGCGTATCGAAGTGTAATATAAGCGAACGTAGCCTAACTTAACCTAACGTACCGAGACCACTGTTGCTTGTCTCCCCAGAGTCGAGCAGGGTATATTAGAGCAACGGAAAGCGCATAAATCCACGGAACAGCAGTGTATAGCGCAAAAGTCATAGTAATCCTATCCGCACATAGCCGAACGTGACATAACCAAACGTTACATAACTCAAACTAACGTCCCTACGCCACAATTGCTGACCTCCCCAGAGCCAAGCTGAATATACTAGAGCACAGTAGAAGGCAAAAATCCGCCGCATTTAACTGTAAAGGAGAAAAGTAAACGATAACGTAACACAACGTGACCTAGCCTAACCAAACAAAGCGTAACCTAGCCGAACCTAACGTGCCTAGCCAACTATTGCTGGGCTCCCCATCGCCAAACAGGGCATATTAGGGGACAGTGTAGCGTAGAGGAACACAGAATGGCAGTTTCCAGCACAAAAGTCATATATATCCTAGCCTAGCCTATCCAAGCGTAATAAAACAAAACATAACTTAACTCAACCTTACGTGCCTACCAGTTATTGCTGACCTCCCCATATCAAAGCAGAATATACTAGAGCACAGTGGAGAGCAGGTAGCCACCGAACAGCAGTTCGTAGCACAAATGTCAAAGCGATTCTAGCGAAACATGTCCTACCGTATCCAAATGAAACGTATCATAAGACATGGGATCGTGCCAGGACCACTATTACTGGCCTCCCCAATGACAAGCAGGGATTAGTGTCGCAATGCAGTGTGCAGATATCGTACGAACAGCAGTTTATAGAGCAAAGGTCGAACTAACCCTGTCGTAACCTAACCAAACGTAACATAATCTAACGCAGCATAACTCAACGTAACCTGCCTACGCCACTATTGTTGACCTCACCAGAGCAAAGCACAATATAGTAGAGCGCAGGAGAGCGCAGATATCCTGCGGAATGTGGTGCAAAGCACAAAAGTCAAAGATATCCTAACCTAACCTGTCATAGCCTAACCCAGCCAAATGAAGCCTAACTCAACTTAACGTTCCGAAACCACCACTGGTGGCCACCCCAGGGCCAAGCAGAACATACTAGGGCACAGTGGAGCGCAGAAACACAAAGCAATACAGTGTATAGCAAAAAAGTCAAAGACACCCGAACCTTACCTGATATAACGCAAACTAACCAGCCGTTGCACATATTTACGTGACGTGCAGAGACCGCTATTGCTGGCCTCACCAGAGACAAGCAGAGAATGCTAGAGCACACCGCTGGACAGATATCCACCGAACATCGTAGTGACGACTACTGCTGCCCTCCCCAGTGCAAGGCAAAATGCACCAGATCACTGCAGAGCGCAGAAGTGGCTCCTAATTGCAGTGTAAAGCACCAAAGTCAAAGATATCCTGACCTAACCTGACCTAACCTAAACTAACCAAACGTAACCTAACTCAACGTATTGAGCCAACACCACTATTGCTGCCTTTCCCAGAGCCGGGCTGAACATATTAGAGGAGGGGAGAGTGCAGACGCCTGTAGAATGGCAGTGTATAACGTAAAAATCAAAGCTATCATAACCTTAACCAGACTAACTTAACATATTCAACCGTAACCTACCACAATCTAACGGGCGGCGGCTACTACTTCTGGAACTCCCAGAGCAAAGCAGGGAATATTGGATCACAG
>NW_016990458.1:0-653 GCF_001483705.2 Eufriesea mexicana | reverse complement strand
AGGCAAGCAACAGTGGCCGTGGCACGCTGTGTTGAGTTATACTACGATCGCTTAGGTTAGGTTTGGTCATGTTGGGATAGGATAACTTTGACTTTTGCGCTATACAAAGCAATGCTGTGGATTGCTGCGGTCTTCTCTCCTCTAGTATATTCTGCTTGGCTCTGTGGAGGCCGGCAATTGTGTTCTCGGCGCGTCAGTTTCAGACATTTTACGCACTTTATGTTACTTCTGGTTAAGTTAGGATAAGGCAGCCTGGAGTTTTGCGCTGTACACTGCTTTTCGGTGGATTTTAGCCTTCCAGAGTGCTCTAATATATTTTGCTTGCCTCTGGGAAGGCCAGCAGTAGCTCTCTCGGCAGCCTAGGTTGAGCTATATAAAGTTTGGTTTGGTTAGGTTAGGACAAGTTAGGTTAGCATATCTTTGACTTTTGTGCTATTCACTGCAATGCGGTGGATTTTTGCGCACCGCTGTGCACTAGTACATTCTGCTTGTCCATGTGGAAGACGGCAATGGTGGCCTCGACATGTTAGGTTTATTTGGATTATGTTTGGATATGTTACGTTTGCCTAGGTTAGGATAGGCTACTTCAGGTTTTGTGCTGTACACTGTTGTTCGGTTTATTTCTACCCTCCAATGTGCTCCAATATGCTATG
>NW_016990457.1:0-600 GCF_001483705.2 Eufriesea mexicana | reverse complement strand
CCAGATTCTACTGCATTGCAATGCCTATAGCACGCCAACAGAATCTTTCCTCCTTATTTAGGCGAGCAAGTTAACTCACAAACTGTATTAGTCGAATATGTCAATAAAGTTGAACTTTCAGCCAGCTTCTATTTAGCCAGCTTCTATAGCATTGCGACCGCCATAGCACGTGAATTGAATGTTTCCTCCTTATATATGCATGAAAGTAAGCTCAACACGGTGCTAGTCGAAAATGTCAATAAATTTGAATTTTCCAACCACATTTTATATCATTGCAATGACTATAGCACGTCAATAGAATTATTACTGCTTATTTATGCAAGATGGGTGGCCCACCACGATATTAGTCGAAAATGTCAATAAAATTGTACTTTACAGCCAGATTCCATAGCATCGCGACGGCTATCGGACGTGAATTGAATCTTTCCTCCTTATATATGCAAGAAAGTTTTCTCACCACGATGTTAGTCTAAAATGTCAGTAAAATTGAATTTTCCAAACACATTCTATATCAACGCTATGGCTATAGCACACCATTTGAATCTTTCTTCCTTATTTATGCAAGAAATATAGCTCACCACAATATTATTCGAAAATGTC
>NW_016990456.1:0-355 GCF_001483705.2 Eufriesea mexicana | reverse complement strand
CCAAGCCGAACGTATTAGTGGGGAGTGGAACGCAGAAACCCATACAATCGCTGTGTATACCAGAGGAGTCGAAACATACTTAGCCTAACCCAAATAAACAGAACGTAGAGAAACATGGCCTAACTCAACCTAACGAGCTGAGACCGCTGTTGCAGCCATCTCTAGAGCCAATCAGTACATGCTAGAACACTGTACACCGCAAAAATCCACCGGATAGCAATGCACAGCACAAGAGTTAAAGCCATCCTAACCAAACTTGGCCTAACCCAACCTAACCGGGCCCAATCCGTCCCAACATTGCGTGCTGAGGCCACTATTCCTGGCAATCCCAGTGCCAAACTGAAATCATTAGTGC
>NW_016990455.1:0-364 GCF_001483705.2 Eufriesea mexicana | reverse complement strand
CAATGGCTATAGCACGCCAGTAGAATCCTCCCACCTTATTTGTGCAACAAAGTAAGCTCACCTAGATATTAGTAGAAAATGTCAGTAAAACCTAATTTTCCAGCAAGTTTCTATAGCATTGCAACGGCCATAGCACGACAATAGAATCTTTCCCCCATATTTATGCATGCAAGATAGGTCACCGCGATACTAGTCGGAAATGTCAATAAAATTAAATTTCTCAGACAGATTGTATTGCATTGCAATGTCTACAGCGCGCCAATAGAATCTTTCCTCCATATTTATGCAAGAAGGTTACCACACTACGATATCAGTCGAGATTGTCAATAAAATTGAATTTTCGATGCAGATTCTGTAGCATTGC
>NW_016990454.1:0-586 GCF_001483705.2 Eufriesea mexicana | reverse complement strand
CAATCGAGGTCTCCGCACGTTAGGTTGGGTTATGTTATGTTTGACATGGCTAGGTTAGGTAAGTTCTAGTTAGGGTAGCTTTCACTTTTGTGCCATACACTGCTCTTCGGTCGAAATCTGCGCTCTGCACTGCTCTACAAGCCTGTGCCTGTCTCTGAGGAGGCCAGATACTGCGGTCGTGGCACCATAGGCAGAGTTAGGTTGCGTTCCGTTAGGTTACGTTTTTTTGCGACAGGATAGGGAAGCTTAGACTAACATGCTGTAATTTGCTCTTCGGTGGACTTTTCTTCGCTCTACTGGGCTCTAGAATGTTCGGCCTGACTCTAAGGAGGTCTGCAAAAGATGCCTCGGCTGGTTAGGTTGAGTTATTCTACGTTTAGTTAGGTTAGTTTAGGCCTTGGTTTGTTAGTATGGCTTTGACTTTAGTGCTGTACGCTGCTATTCGATGGATTTCTGTCTCCTACTGTGCTCTAATATACTCTGCTCGCTTCTAGGGAGGCCAGTAATAGTGATCTCGGCACGTTAGATTCAGTTAGACTAAGTTTGGTTAGGTTATGTTTGCATGGATTGGGTTTTGGTGTCCCTG
>NW_016990453.1:0-651 GCF_001483705.2 Eufriesea mexicana | reverse complement strand
TGATTTTGTATTAGGATAACATAACAAGAAAGGAGGTCGCTCGCCGAGACAGTTCCTAGAAATTACGTCATTTCCAAGAATTCCCCGGACAATACTTTTTTCGCTTCCGGACAATACATTTCCTCGCTTCTGGACAATACTTTTCCCGCTTCTGGACAATACTTTTCCCGCTTCTGGACAATACTTTTCCCGCTTCTGGACAATACTTTTCCCGTTTCTGGACAATACTTTTGCCGCCTCGGTGGACAATTCTTTTGCCGCTTATGTGGGCAAAACTTTTGCCGCTTATGTGGACAATACTTTTGCGGCCTTGACTAAAAATTTCTGGCCGATTTCGCGATTTTGTATCAGGAGAACATAATAAGAGAAGAAGTCTACCGTCGAGACAGTTCCAAGAAATGACGTCATTTCCAAGAAATCTCAGTCAATGCCTTTGCTGCCTCGAAGAAAAATTTGTAGCCGATTTCGCGATTTTGTATCAGGAGAACATGACATGACAGGAGGTCGCTCGTCGAGTCAGTTCCAAGAAATGACGTCATTTCCAAGAATTCTCGGACAATACGCTTACCGCCTCGACAAGAATTTTTTGGCCAATTTCGCGACTTTATACTAGGATAACATGACATGATAAGAGGTCGCTCGCCGAGACAG
>NW_016990452.1:0-509 GCF_001483705.2 Eufriesea mexicana | reverse complement strand
TATTGCTGGCCTCTCCAGTGTCGAGGAGAGTATAGAAGAGCAACGTAGAGCGCAGAAAGCCGCTAAACAGCAATGTGTAGCACAAAAGTCAAACATATCCTGACCTAACGAGGCCTATCATAACCTATACGAACTTCGAATAACCAGACCTAACGCGACGAGACCACTATTTCTGGCTTCCTCACAGGCAAGCAGAATATGATATGCAGAATATGATAGAGCACAGTAGAGCACACATGTCCCTAGGATGGCAGTGTATAGCAAGAAAGTCAAAGATAACCTAATCTATCGCAAACAAACCTAACCTAACCAAACGTAACCTAGCGCAACCTAAATCGCAGCGGCCACTATTTCTGCAATATCCAGATCAAAGCAGGGAGTATGAGATCGCAGCAGAGCGCAGAAATCCGCCAAATAGCTGTGTATAGCACTAAAGTGAACGCTATCGTTTACAAATATACCCGAACGTAGCGTACCAAGCGTAGCATGACATATCCAAACGTGCCGGG
>NW_016990451.1:0-551 GCF_001483705.2 Eufriesea mexicana | reverse complement strand
CGCAAAAGTCATAGCCATCCAAGCATAACCTGCCCAAACGAAGCAAACCAAACATAACCCAAACAAACCTAACGTGCCGAGAGTACAATCGATGGCCTCCCAGACTCAAGCAGAACATATAGAGCATAGTAGAGCGCAGAAGTCCAACAGATTGCCGTCTATAGCGCAAAAGTCAAAGCTTCCATGACCAAACCTAATCGAACCTAACTTAACCAAACGTAACATGACTCAACCTAACGTGCCGAGACCACTATTCGTGGCCTCCTCTGGACCATGCAGAACATACTAGATCAAACCAGGGCGCAGAAGTCTATAGAATCGCAGTGTATAGCAGAAAACTGAAAGCTATACGGACCCTACCCATGCTAACATAGACTAACGAAACGTAACCTAACCCAGCCTAACATGTCGCGGCCAACGTTTCTGGCCTCCCCGGAGAAAAGCAGAGCATGTTAGAGCGCAGTGGAGCGAAGATATCCTCCGAACGTTGTTAAGTAACACAAAAGTCACATGTACCATGTCCCAAACTAACCAATCATAACATATCCAAA
>NW_016990450.1:0-551 GCF_001483705.2 Eufriesea mexicana | reverse complement strand
CTGCTGACCTCACGACGTCTAAGTAGAGTATAGCACAGCAATGGAGGTCGCTGATATCTACCCAACAGCAGTGTATATTACAAAGTCAAATGTATCCTAACCAAACCTAACCGAACCAAACCTAACCGAACGTAACATAACTGAACTTAACGTGCCGAAGGAGCTATTCCTGGCGTCCACGGAGACTACGGAGACAGGCAGAATGTGGTAACGAACCGAAGGGAGCTGAGGTCCATAGAATAGCAGTGTGTGGCACAAAAGCCTAAGCCATCGCAGCCTAACGCAACGTAACCTAACCTGGCAGAACGTAATCTAACTTGACATAACGTGCCGCGACCACTATTTCTGGCATCAGGAGAGTCGAGTAGAGTGTAGTAGAGCAACGTAAAGCGCAGAAACACACAGGATTGCAGTATGTATCACCAAAGACAATGCTATATTCCCCTTACCTATTCAAACGTGCTACAACCGAACTCAACGTAACATAGCCTAACGAGCCGAAACAACTTATGCTGGACTCCCAATAGCCAAGCAGAATATACTAGTGCACA
>NW_016990449.1:841-1373 GCF_001483705.2 Eufriesea mexicana | reverse complement strand
GTTAATAAAATTGAATCTTCCACCCAGATACTATAGAAATGTAATGGCTATTGAACGCCAATAGGTGCTTTCCTCCTTATTTACGCAAGAAAGTAAACTTAACAAAATATTAGCCGAAAATATCAATAAAATTGAACTTTCCGGCCAGATTCTACAGCATTGCAATGGCTATAGCACGCCGACAGGATCTTTCCTCCTTACCTATGCAAGGAAGTTAGCTCACCACCATATCAGTCGATAATGTCTACATAATTGAACTTTCCAGCCTGAATCTATAGCACTGCAAAGCATATGGCACGTCTATAGAATCTTCCCTCCTTATTTATGCATGAAAGATAGCTCACCACGCTATTAGTAGAAACTGTCAATAAAATTGAACTTTCCAGCCAGATTCTATAGCATTGCAAAGACTATAGCACGCCAATATAATCTTTGCTCCTTATTTATGCAAGAAAGATAGCTCACCACGGTATTAGTCGAAAATGTCATTAAAATTGAACTTTCCAGCCAGATTCTATAGTATTGCAGAGGA
>NW_016990449.1:0-743 GCF_001483705.2 Eufriesea mexicana | reverse complement strand
CAGATTCTATAGAATAACAATGGTTATACCATGCCAATAGAGCCATTCCTCCTTATTTATGCAACAAAATTGGTTCACCACGATATTAGTAGAAAATGTCAGTAAAAATGAATTTTCCAGCCAGATTCCAGAGCATTGCAATGGCTATAGCACGCCGAAAGTATCTTTCCTCCTTACCTATGCAAGGAAGATAGCTCACCACGATGTTAGTCGAAAATGTCAATAAAATTGAATCTTCCATCCAGATACTATAGAAATGTAATGGCTATAGCACGCCAAGAACATCTACCCTCCTTCTTTATGCAAGAAAGATAGCTCAAGACGATATCTGATATTAGTCGAAAGTGTCAATAAAATTGCACTTTCCAGCCAGATTCTGTAGCTTTGCAAAGACTATAGCACGCCAAGAGAATCTTTCCACCTTATTTGTGCAAAAAAGCTAGCTCACCGCGATATTAGACGAAAATGTCAATAAAATTGAATTTCCCATCCAGATTCTATAGCATTGCAATGGCAATAGCACGCCAATAGTATCTTTCCACCTTATTTACGCAAGAGACTTTGCTCACCACGATATTAGTAGAAAATGTCAATAAAAATGAACTTTCCGGCGAGATAGTATAGAAATGCAATGCCTATAGCACGCCAAAAGGATCTAACCTCCTTATTTTAGAAAAACGGGAGCTCACTACGAAATTAGTCGTAACTGTCAATAAAATTGTATTTTCCAGCCAGATTCTACA
>NW_016990448.1:0-548 GCF_001483705.2 Eufriesea mexicana | reverse complement strand
ATTTGTGCAAAAAAGTCTGCTCAACAGGACATTAGTCGAAAATGTCGATAGAATTGATCTTTTGTGACAGATTCTGTTGCAATGCAATGGCCATAGCAAACCATTAGGATCTTTGCTCCTGAATAATGCAGAGAAGCTTGCTCACCACGACAGTAGTCGAAAATGTTATTAGAATTGAACTTTTCAGTCAGACTCTATTGCAATGCTATGGCTATAGAAAGCCAATAGAATCCTTCCTTTTCCTCCATATTTATGCCGAAAAGTTTGCTCACCGCAATATTAGTCGAAAATGTCAATAGAATTGGAATTTTCAGGCAGATTCTATTGCAATGCAATGGCTATAGCAAAGCAATAGAACCTTTCCACCTTATTTACGCAGAAAGGTTTGCTCACCGCAAAATAAGATAAAAATGTCAATAAGATTGTGTTCTCCGGTCATTATCTAATGCAATGCAATGTCTACAGCAAACCAATGGAATCTTCCGCCCTTATTCGTACAGAAAAGCTTGCTCAACAAGATATTAGTCGAAAATGTCGATAGAATATAT
>NW_016990447.1:0-999 GCF_001483705.2 Eufriesea mexicana | reverse complement strand
TACTGCATTGCAATGGCTATAGCAAGCCAATAGAATCTTTCACCCTTATTTAAGCAAGAAAGTAAACTCACCGCGATATTAGCCGAAAATGTCAATAAAATTGAATTTTCCAGCCAGATTCTAGAATATTGCATTGGCTATAGTTCGCCAGAAGGATCTTTCCTTCATGATTATGCAAGGAAGCTAGCTCACCACGATATTAGTCGAAACTGTCAAAAAAATTGCACTTTCCAGCCAGATTCCAGAGCATTGCAATGGCTATAGCGCTCCAGAAGGGCCTATCCTCCTTACTGAGGGAAGGTAGTTAGCTCACCGCGTTATTAGTAGAAAATGTCAATAAAATTGTATTTTCCTGCCAGATTCTACTGCATTGCAATGGCTATAGCGCTCCAGAAGGGCCTATCCTCCTTACTGAGGGAAGGTAGTTAGCTCACCGCGTTATTAGTAGAAAATTAGAAAATGTCAATAAAATTGAATTTTCCATCCAGATTCTATAGCTTTGCAATGGCAATAGCACGCCAATCGAATATTTCCGCCTTATTTACGCGAGAAATATAGCTCACCACGATATTTGTCAAAAATGTCAATAAAATTGAATTTTCCAGACAGATGCTTCTGCATTGCGGTGGCTGCAGCACTCCAAAAGTATTTTTCCACCTTACGTATGCAAGGAAGATAGCTCACCACGGTATAGGTCGAAAGTGTCAATAAAATTGAATTTTCCTGGACGATTCTATGGCATTGCAATGTCTATATCACGCCAATCGAATCTAAACTCCTTATTTACGCAAGAAGGATAGCTCACCACGGTATAAGTCGGAAATGTCAATAAAATTGAATTTTCGAGCTGGATTCTACGTCATTGCAATGGCTATGGTACGCCAAAGTGATCCTTCCTCCATAATTACGCAAGAAAGGTAGCGCAACAAAATATTGTTCGAAAATGTCTATAAAATTGAATTTTCCGGGCAGATTCTATAGCATTGCAATGGTTATGGC
>NW_016990446.1:0-605 GCF_001483705.2 Eufriesea mexicana | reverse complement strand
ATGTGAATAAAATTGAATTTTCCAGACAGATACTTCTGCCTTGCGGTGGCTATAGCACTCCAATTGGATATTTCCTCCTTACGTATGCAAGGAAGATAGCTCACAACGGTTTTAGTAGAAAATGTCAATTAAATTGAATTTTCCAGCAGGATTCTATAGCATTGCAATGCTTATAGCATGCCAACAGAATCTTTCCTCCTGATATATGGAAGAAAGTAAGCTCACCACGATATTTGTCGAAAATGTCAATAAAATTGAATCTGCCAGGCACATTCAATATCATTGCAATGGCTATAGCACGCCAGTAGAATCTTTCCCCCTTATTTATGCAAGAACGGTATGCAAGAAAGACAGCGCACCACAATATTATACGAAAATGTCAATAAAATTGAATTTTCCGGCCAGATTCTATAGCATTGCAATGGTTATAGCTTGCCAATATAATCTTTCCTCCTTGTTTATGCAAGAAAGTGAGCTCACCACGATATGAATAGAAAATGTCAATAAAATAGAATTTTCCAGCCAGATTCTACACCATTGCTGTGGTTATAACTTGCCAATATAATCTTTCCTCCTTGTTTATGCAAGAAAGTTAACTCACCACA
>NW_016990445.1:0-741 GCF_001483705.2 Eufriesea mexicana | reverse complement strand
AAGTGCCGAGACCAATATTGCTGGTCGCCACAGAGACAAGCAGAACATACTAGAGCCTAGTAGGTAGTAGTGGTCCACGGAAAAACAGTGTACAAACAAGAGGCGATGCAATCGCATCGCAACCTAGCCAAATGTAAAATAACAACTCGTAATCTAACTCAAATTAACGTGCAGAGACCACTATTGCTGCCAGCTCCCATCACCAAGGAACAAGCAGTACATACCACAGCACAGTGGAGCGCAGATATCCAGCGAATAGCAGTGCGTAGCACAAAAGTTGAAGCTACTTTAGCCAAATTTAGCCAAACCCAGGCTAACCGAACGTAACCCAACTCAAGATAATGTGCCGAGACCACTATTGCAGACATTCCCAGTGCCAAGCAGAACATATTAGAGTATATTAGAGCACAGTGGAGCACAGAAATTCACCGAATAACAGCGTATAGCACAAAAGTCAGAGCCACCCTAGCCAACCGAGACCTACGCCCACCAAATCATACGTAACTTAACGAAACGAAGAATGCCACGCCCACTCCTGTTGGCCTCCCAAAGACAAGCGGAGGCTAGTAGTGCAGTGCAGAGCGCAGGTATCGACCGAATAGCAGTGTATGCCACAAAAGTCGAAGCTGTCCATACCAATCCAAACAGAACCTTGCCAAGCCAAACGTAACCTGATTGGTCCTAATGTGCCGAGGTCACTACTACTGGCCTTCCCAGAGCCAAGCAGAACACACCGGAGCA
>NW_016990444.1:0-551 GCF_001483705.2 Eufriesea mexicana | reverse complement strand
AGCAGAGTATAGTAGAGCAATGTAGAGCCGAGAAATCCACCGAACGGCAGTGTACAGCAAAAACGTCGAGGATATCCTAAACTAACCTAACCTAACCAAACCCAAAAGTATGTAGCACAGCTCAAGTAACGTGCAGCGAATACTGCTCCTGGCCTCCACAGGGCCAAGCTGAATGCATCGGTCCACAGTGTACCAAAGAAGTCCACATAAAGAAGTCCACCGAACAGCAGCGTAAGGCACAAATGTCTAAGCTATTCTGCCCTAACCTATCGAACGTAACGCAAGCAAACGTAGCAGAACTAAACCTAACGTGCCGATACCGCTACTGCTCGCCTTCCCAAGGCCAAGCCGAATATACTAGAGCACAGTGGAGCGCAGAAATCCATAGAATCTCAGTCTATAGCACAAAAGCCATAGATATCCGTACGTAACCCAGGCCAACGTAACCCAACCAAACGTAGCCTAACAAGAGATATAGCTCCGCGACAACTATTGCTGGCCTACCATGGGCCAAGCAGAATATAGCAGAGCTCAGTCGAGCGCAGAAATCC
>NW_016990443.1:0-941 GCF_001483705.2 Eufriesea mexicana | reverse complement strand
ACTATATATACGTGTAAAGGAAAAATCAGAGCTACCCTTTCCTAACCCAACCAACGTAACCTAACCAAACGTAACGTATCTCAACATAATGTGCCGCGGCCACTATTTTCGGCCGCACCAGCGCCTAACAGAATGTAGTAAGGGCAGTAGAGCGCTGGAATCCACCGAATAGCAGTGTATAGCACAAAGGTCGTAGCTATCTTATAATAACATAGCAAAACGTAACGTAATAATCGTAACATATCTCTATCTAACGTGCGGAGACCACAATTGCTGACCTCCCCAGAGCCGAGCAGAGCGTACTAGAGTATAGAGGAACGCAGGGATTCATCAAATATCAGTGTATAGCACAAAGGTCAAAACTACTCTATCATAACTTAACGAACCTCACATCACCAAACGTAACATTGCTCAAACCAAAGTGCCGAGACAACTGCTGCTGGCCTCCACAGGGCCAAACAGAATGTTGTAGGGAACAGACGAGCGCAGGAAACTGCCGAATAACGGTGTATAGCACGAAAGTCGAACCTGTCCTAACCGAATATAGTGTAACCTTAACTAACCAAACGTAACCGAAAACAACCTAACGTGCCGAGACCACAATTTCTGGCCTCCCTAGAGTCCAGTAGAAAATATTAGAGCGCAGTAGGGAGCAGAAACTCTTCAAATATCGGCGCGTAGCAAAGAAGTCAGTGCTACACTGTCCTTACATAACAAAGCGTAACATTTCCAAGCGCAAGCTAACTCAACCTATCGTGCCGTGCACACTACTGCTCACCACACCAGAGCCGAGCAGCACAGATTAGGGGAGAGGAGTTTACCGAAATACACAGAAACACAGTGTATGGACGATGGGTATGGCTATCATAATCGAACTGTACATAACTCAACATCGCAAATGTAACATAATAGTGATCGCGGCAAATTTCGTTTGGTTCGGT
>NW_016990442.1:0-874 GCF_001483705.2 Eufriesea mexicana | reverse complement strand
TCCTGCGAAGTTTCAACGAAATCGGTGACCCGAAGGACTTGCACTCTTCTTGTCAGATTTGGTGGAAAGAACATAGATTGCGCCTGGAAGTCGCCTAACTCCACGTGACGTGCGGACGAATAGATAAACCAACAAAACGACATAAATAACTAACACACATTCACCTCCCTTCTTTATGTTCACTTAAGAATCCCATAAAGTTTTCTACATTCTTTAATAAATTCGACCAAAAACAGTGGTTTTAATTAGACAATCAGCATTCATTTCTTTATGTGGCAGACGACAAATATCCAAAAGTACGCCTTTACAACGTAATTATTAAATTTCATAAATTAATCACAGAAATTAAGTGATTTGTTAATTTTTTTCCAAATGAACAGGAGAATGCATAGGAAATGAGAAAAAATTGCAAACAAACGCCAGAAGGATTGTTATGTCCATGCAAGTGTGCCTGCATCACGAAAAGAATGTAAGTATTTTTATTAACATAACCTTTAGTTGTAATTAAATAGTGTAAGTTATGAGCCATTGTTTTTCCACCTTTTATTAGCGATAGCAGAGCTTGGTTGTGAAAAGGAAATATTCAGTTGAAATAAACAGGAATGTGCAACAGTAGAAAAATATTGAACTCGTGGAATATCATCAGCTTAGAGCCATTAGATGTAGAAGAATTATATTTTATAGTGAGAAAAAATTGAAGCAGCAATACAAATATGTAAGTTATGATATGTCTATTGGATTCTAGGTTGGTTAGCTATATTACATACAAGATACAAATCTTTGATGGTCAAATAAGGATTCAGAAAATGGAAATGGCTTAAGCAGACAAAAGAATAAAATTAATTTAGGTGATGGCCTCTTATAACAGCTCAAT
>NW_016990441.1:0-877 GCF_001483705.2 Eufriesea mexicana | reverse complement strand
GCGGACGTCTCGTCACGATAGGTTGAGTTAGGTTACGCTTGGCTAGGTTAGGAAGGTTATCCTCGACTTCTGTGCAATACACTACGATTCTATGTGCTTCTGCGCCTTATTGTGCTTCAGTATGTCGAGATTGTCTCTGGGGAGGCCGGCAATGGTGTCCTCGGCACGATAGGTTCAGTTGGGTTACATCCGTTCATGTTATGCTTGGCTAGGTTAGGATAGGTTAGCACTGTCTTTTCTGCAATACGAAGCGATTCTCTGGATTCCTGTGGTCTGCTCTCCTCTAACATGTCCTGCTCGGCTCTGGGGAGGCCAGAAATAGTGGTCCCTGCACGTTATGTTTAGATCGGTTACATTTGAATCGTTTAGGTTAGGACAAGTTTTATTAGGATAGCTTTGACTTTGTGCAACACACTGCTATATGTTGGACCTCCTTGCCCTACTATGCAGTAGTAAGTCCTTCTTGGCTCTGTGGACGCCAGTAGTAGTTGTCTCCGCACGTCAATTTGAGTTAGGCTACGTATGTATATGGTACGTTATTACGGGTTAGGTATGGGTAGCTCCACATTTTGCAGTTTACACTTTTATTCTCTGCGATTCCGCGCTCAACTGTGCTCTACTGTATTCTGCTGGGCCCTGGGTATTCCAGCAATTGTGGTCGAGGCACGTTACTTCGGGATATGCAATGCTCGGCTAGGTTAGGTATGTTTGGCTATGTACGGTTATGTTACGTTTAGCTAGGTAAGCATAGGACAGCTTTGACTCCTGTGCTGTACACTGAGGCTATATGGATCTCTGCGCACTAGTCTCCTGCAATATGTTCGACTTGGGTCAGGTGAGGGCAGCAATATTGTTCTCGGCAGGTGAGGTTTAGTTT
>NW_016990440.1:0-545 GCF_001483705.2 Eufriesea mexicana | reverse complement strand
AGGCTACTTTGACTTTCATGGTTTACACTGCATTTCGGTGGATTTCTGCGCTTTAATGCCCTCCAGTATTCTCTGTTTGTGTCAGTGGAGTCTAGCAGCAGTAGTCTGTGCACGTTAGGTTGAGTTATGCTACGTTTGGCTTGATTAGGTTTGGTTACGGTCGGCCAGGTTAAGGTCGGTTAGGTGAAGTTAGACTTTCGTGCTATACACTGCCATTCAGATTATTTATTCGCTATACTGTGCTCTACTGTATCACGATAAGCCTCGGGAATGCCGGCAACATTGGCCTCGGCACATTAGGTTTAGTTAGGTTGCGATAGGTTAATTTAGGTTGGATTTATTTCGGTAAAGGTAGCTTTGACTTTGATTCACTGTTGTGCGGCGGATTTCTGCGCTCGACTGTGCTGTACGACATTCTGCTTGGCACTGGGGTGGCCAGCAGTAGCGGTTGCGGCAGGCTACGTTGAGGTAGGTACGTTTGATTAGGCTATGTTAGCTTGGCTTAGGTCCGGGTAGATATCACTTTTGCGCTGTACACTGCGATC
>NW_016990439.1:0-849 GCF_001483705.2 Eufriesea mexicana | reverse complement strand
TCCTCTCCTACCCCAACCAAACGTAACATAATCGAACGTAGCCTAAATCAGAACAATGTGGCGGGATCACTATTACTGGCCTCTCCAGACTCGACCAGAGTGTAGAAGAGCAGTATAGAGCGTAGGAATACACCGAATAGCAGTGTATAGGACATAAGTCAAAGCCATACTGTCATAACATGTCAAAACGTAATTAAACCGAACGCAACCTAACATAGACTAACGTACTGGGACCACCATTGCCGGATTCCCCACAGGGAAGTAGAATTCGCTAGAGCACAGCAGAGCGCAGAATGCCCCCAGGGAGCAGCCGATAGCTCAAATATCAAAAACAACCTAACCTCGGCTGACATTACCAAACATAACAAAACGAAGACTAACTAAGACTCACGAGAAGGGACCAGCATTGCTGGCCTCCCCAATGCAAAGCAGAACATATCAGAGCACGGTAGAGCGCAGAAATCTGTCGAATAGCATTGCTTAGGTAAAAAGTCATAGGTAACCTGTCCCAACCTACCCAAATGTATTAGAGTCAGACGTACTCTAACTTACCCGAACGTGCCGCGACCCCTACTGCTGGATGCCGCTGTTCCAAGCAGAATACAGTAGAGCACAGTAGTGCGCAGAAGTCCGCAGGTTGACAGTGAACACCACGAATGTCAAAGATATCCTAACCAAACACAATGATTGGTGACGTAACGAAACCTAACCTAACTCAACCCAACGTGACGAGACCACCATTAATGGCCACCTCGGTGTCGAGCAGAGTTTGGCAGAGCAGCGTAGAGCGCAGGAATCAACCGAATAGCATCGTATAGGGCTTAAGTCAAACCCATCCTGTCCAAACCT
>NW_016990438.1:0-915 GCF_001483705.2 Eufriesea mexicana | reverse complement strand
ACCGCTACAGCTGGCCTCCACAGAGAAAAGACGTATGTACTAGGGAGCAGTAGTGCGCAGACATCCAACGCATTGTAGAGAACAGCACAAGAGTCGAAGATGTCCTAACTTAACCTGACCTAACCCAACCTAACCAAACGTAGAGTAGCTCAACATAACGTGCCACGACCACAGCTGCTCCCCTACCCATAATCAAGCGGAGTATGGTGGAGCAATGTAGAGAGCGGAAATGCACCGAATAGCGGTGTATAGCCCAAAAGTCGAAGGAAGCCTAACCAAACCTGCCTAATCTAACCCAACGATACGAAACCTAACCCAACCTACCGTGCAAAGATCACTATTACTGGCCACCACTGACCCGAGCAGAGCATATTGGAGCACAGTAGTGCGCAGAAATTCGCGGACAGAAGCGCATGGAACAAAAGTGAAACATGCACTGACCTAATCTGACCTTACCTGACATTCACAAACGTAGTATAACTGAACATGGCGTGACGAGGCCAATACTGCTGGCCCCCGCGGAGACCAGCAGAATACGGTAGAGCTCCGTAGACCACAGAAATCCACCGAGAGCAGTGTATGGAACGAAAGACAAAGCAATCGTAACGAAACTTAGCATAACCTAACCTACTCAAATGTAACCTAACCGTACCTAACGTGCCACGAACTCTATTTCTTGCTACCCCAGTCCCGGGCTGAGTGTAGTTGAGCAATGTGGATCGTAGAAAACCACCGCATATCGGCGAATAGCTCCAAAGTCGGAGACATCCTAGCAAAACGTGTCCTAACCTAACCTAACCAAATTTATCAGAACTCAACCTAACGTGCCGAGACCATTACTGCTGGCCTCCGCAGATACAAGCAGAAAATATCAGGAGACAGTAGAGCGCAGCAGTCAGCGTATAGTAGTGTATA
>NW_016990437.1:0-1660 GCF_001483705.2 Eufriesea mexicana | reverse complement strand
GTATGGCTGGGGTAGCTTTAACTTTTGCGCTGTACTCTGCTATTCGGTGGATTTCAGCGCTCTATAGTGGACAAGTATGACCTGCTTGGCTCAGGGGCGTCCTGCAGCTGCGGTCTCGGCACGTTAGGTCGAGTTAGGCTATGTTTGGCTGTGCTCCATTGGCTTGGGTTAGGTTTGGGTAGCTTCGACTGTTCTGATATACACTGCGTTTCTGTGGATATCTGCGATCTGCTCTCCACTAATGGCTCCGCTTGGCGATAGGGAGGCCAGTAATAGTGGTCGCGGCGTGTTAGGTTGAGGTGAGTTACGTTCGGTAATGTTACGATTGGATACGTTAGGAGAGGATAGCAATGACCTTAGTGCTTCGGTCTGTTGTTAGGTGGATTTCTGCGCTCTACAGTGCTGTAATATTTTCAGCTTGACACCGGGAAAGCCAGCAAAAGCGATCTCGTCTAGTTGCGCTGAGTCAGGTTACGTTCGGTGACGATAGGTTAGGTTAAGTTTTGTTTAGGATTGCTCCAACAATTGGGATGTAGGCTGCTCTTCGGAGAATTTCTACGCTGTAATGTGCTCCAGTATGACCTGCTGGACACTGGGACGGGCAGCAATTGCGGTATCGACACGTTAGGTTGTGTTAGGCTATGGTCGGTTATGGAGAGGGCAGCTATGCCTTTAGCGATATAGTCTGCTATCAGGTGGGTTTCTGCGCACTACAGTGCTGTAATATTTTCAGCTCGGCTCCAGGAAGGCCAGAAAGCGTGGTCTCGGTACGTTACTTTGAGCCAGTTTATGTTCGGTTAGGTTGGGTTACGCTAGGTATGGCTGGGGTAGCTTTAACTTTTGCGCTGTACTCTGCTATTCGGTGGATTTCAGCGCTCTATAGTGGACAAGTATGACCTGCTTGGCTCAGGGGCGTCCTGCAGCTGCGGTCTCGGCACGTTAGGTCGAGTTAGGCTATGTTTGGCTGTGCTCCATTGGCTTGGGTTAGGTTTGGGTAGCTTCGACTGTTCTGATATACACTGCGTTTCTGTGGATATCTGCGATCTGCTCTCCACTAATGGCTCCGCTTGGCGATAGGGAGGCCAGTAATAGTGGTCGCGGCGTGTTAGGTTGAGGTGAGTTACGTTCGGTAATGTTACGATTGGATACGTTAGGAGAGGATAGCAATGACCTTAGTGCTTCGGTCTGTTGTTAGGTGGATTTCTGCGCTCTACAGTGCTGTAATATTTTCAGCTTGACACCGGGAAAGCCAGCAAAAGCGATCTCGTCTAGTTGCGCTGAGTCAGGTTACGTTCGGTGACGATAGGTTAGGTTAAGTTTTGTTTAGGATTGCTCCAACAATTGGGATGTAGGCTGCTCTTCGGAGAATTTCTACGCTGTAATGTGCTCCAGTATGACCTGCTGGACACTGGGACGGGCAGCAATTGCGGTATCGACACGTTAGGTTGTGTTAGGCTATGGTCGGTTATGTTCTGTTGGTTTGTGTTAGGTTTAGGTAACTCTGACTCTTCCGGCATGCACTGCGATTTTATGGATTTCTGCGTCTTACTCTCCACTAGCGTGTTCTGCTTACCTCTGTGGCGGCCAGCAGTAGTGATCGCGGCACGATAGATTGAGTTAGTCTCCGTTTGGTTATGTTACGATTGGTTAGGCTAGGAGA
>NW_016990436.1:0-10090 GCF_001483705.2 Eufriesea mexicana | reverse complement strand
CGGTGGATTTCTGCGCTATTATCTGCTCTAGTACATTCTGCTTGTCTCTGTCGAGGCCAGCGCTTGTGTTCTCGTAATGTTAGTTCCTGTTAGGCTACGTTTGTGTATGTCACGTTTGGCTTGGTTAGGACTTAGGATAGGCTACTTTGACTTTTGTGCTATACAATGCTATTCCGTGGATTTCTGCACAATAGTGTGCTATAATATGCTCCGCTTGGCTCTCAGGTGGCCAGTAATACTGGTATCGTCACGTTAGTTTGAGACATTTTACGTTGCGTTGGGTTACGTTCGGAAGGTTCGGTTAGGGTTTCTTCTACCTTTGCGCTGAACACTGCTATTTGGTGGGTATCTGCTCTCTAGATTGCTCCTCTATACTCCGCTCGACCATGGGGTGGCGAGCAATAGTGGTCCTGGCACGTCAAGCTGAGTCAGGTTACGTTTAGCTAGGTTACGTTAGGTTAAGTTTGGTAAGGGTACCTCCGACTATCGAGCTGTACACTGTAATTCCGTGGCTCTCTGTCGTATACAGTGCTTTAGTATATTCTGCTTGGCTCAGCGGAAGCCAGCAGCAGCGTTCGCGGCACGCTGGGTTGAGTTACGCTACGTTTGGTTTAGTTGCGATTGGTCTGGTTTTGTTTATGTAGATCAGACTTTGGATCTATACACTGTATCTCGGTATATTTCTGTGACCCACACTGCTCTACTAAATTCTGCTTGGCTCTGTGGATGCCTGGAGCAATGGTCGCGGTACGTCATTTTGGGTTCTGCTGCGTCTGGTTAGGTTCGATTTGGTCAGGTTCGGTCAGGATATCTTCGGCTTTTGTGTTATTCATTGCAGTGCGGTGGATTTATGCCATCTACTGTGGTCTAGTACATTCTGCTTGACAAAGGTCAGGCCAGCAATGGTGCCCTCAGCATGTTAGGCATAGCTATGCTACGTTCGGTTTTGTTACGTTTGGGAGTTTAGGATATGAAATATTAGTCTTTGCGCTATGCACACCAATCCTCCGACTTCTGCGCTCAACTGAATTCTAATATTCTCTGCTTGGCTCCGTGGAGGCCGTCAATAGTGGCCGCGGCACGTTACGTTGTGGTATGCTACGTGTGGTTATGCTATATTAGCATTGGATTAGGTACGGATAGACATGAGTATTGTGCTATACACTGCGATTCTATGTACCTATGCGCCCTATTGTCCTCTAGTGAGTTCTGCTCGACTCCGAGGAGGCCAGCAATTGCGGCCATGGTACGTTAGGTTGAGATATATTACGTCTGATTTTGTTAAGATTGGATATATTAAGACAGGATAGCTTCGACTTTTGTGCCGTACACTGCTATTGGGAGGACATCATCGTTCCAGTATGCTCTAGTATGTTCTGCTTGGCTCTGTCGTGGCCAGAAACAGTGCTCTCGGCACGTTAGTTTGAGCTATGATATGTTCGGTTATGTTACGTTTGATCTTAGGATATGATAATTCAGACTTTTGTGCGACTATTTGCTATAAGCGGGTTTCTGCGTTCAATTGTGTTCTAATATTTTCTGCACTGCTCTGGGGAGGCCAGCGATAGTGGTCTCGGCACGTTAGGTAGAGTTAGGAAACGTTTGGCAAGGTTAGGTTAGGTCAGGTTGGGTTAGGGCATCTTCGAATATTTTGCTATTCTCTGCAATGCGGTGGGTTTGTGCGCTCCAGTGTGTTCCAGTGGATTCTCCATTTCTTTGTGGATGCCAGCAATTGTGGTCTCGTCATGTTAGATTGAGTTAGGTTACATTTGGTTATGTTACGTTTGGCTAGGTTAGGATATAGTACTTTGGCTTTTGCGTTATACACCGCTATTCGGTGGATTTCCGCGCTCTAATGCGCTATAACATGCTCTGCTTGGCTCTTGTGTGACTAGCAATAGTTCCTAGCTGAGTTCCGGGGCTCTAATCTGCTAAAATATGCTCTGCTTGGCTCTGGGGTGGCCAGTAATAGTGGTCGTGGCACGGCAGGCTGGGTTACGTAACGCTCGGTTAGGTTATGTTGGGTCAAGTTTTGTAAGAATGCCTGCGGCTTTAGTACTGTACACTGTTATTCCGTGGGTTTCTGTGACCCACAGTGCTCTACTGTATTCTGCTTGGCTCCGGGGAAGACAGCAGCAGTGGTCGCCGCACGCTCTGTTGAGTTACGCTATATTTGGTTTGGTCAGGCTTGGTCTGGTTATGTAAGGGTATCTTCGACTTTTGTGCTATTCACTGCAGTGCGGTTGATTTCTGCGTACAACTGTGCTCTAGTATATAATGCTTGTCTCTGTGGTGTACAGCTATAATTGTCTCGGCACGTTAGGTTTTGCTATGCCAAGTTTGGTTATGTTCAGTTACGTGAAGTTAGGATAGGACAGTCCAGGCGTCCGTGCTATAAACCGCTATCCTCCTATGTCTGCGCTCTACTGTGCTGTAGGATTCTCTACTTGGCTCCGTGGAGGCCAGCAATAGGTGTCTCTGCGCATTAGGCTTGATTAGGCCATATTTGCATATGACATTTTTGTTATCTTTGAATAGAATTCCTTAGACCTTTGTGTCATTCACCGATATTCGGTGGATTTCTCCGCGCTACTGCGCACTGATATGTTCTCTATGGCTCTGGGTTGGCTAGTAATGGTGGTCCCGTCACGTTAGATATACCTATGTTAAGTTTCGTTCGGGTAGGTTTGGAAGGCTTGGTTAGATTTTCTATGACTTTTGTGCTACACACTGCTTTTCGGAGAATTTCTGCCATCTACATTGCTCTACTATACTCTGCTTTGTCCTCGGGATGCCACCAGCAGTGGTCGTGGCTTTAAGTTCAGTTATGCTACGTTTGGTTATGTTAGATTACGTCAGGTCATGCTAGGGTGTCTACGGACCTTGTGCTATTCGCTGCAATGCTGTGGATTTGTGCGCCCCGCTGTACCCTAGTACATTCTACTTGTCTCTGCGGAAGCCAGCAGTAGCGGTCTCGCCGCGTTAGGTTGGGCTAGGGTTCGTTTGGATGTGCTACGTTTGGCTACGTTAGGAGAGGCTACTTTGGCTTTTGTGCTGTTCACTGCTTTTCTGTGTATATCTGCCTTCTACAGTGCTCTAATATGTTCTGCTGGCTCTGGGGAGGCCAGCAATATTGGAACGGTCACGATACGTTGGGTTACACTTCTTTCGAATAGGTTAGGTTAGGTCAGCTTAGGTTAGGATATCTTTGACCTCTGTGCTATACACAGCTATTCGATGGGTTTCAGCGATCTAATGTTCTCTCACATGCTCTGCTTGGCTCACCGAAGGCCCGCAATGGCGGTCGCGGCACGTTACGCTAAGTTATTCTACGTTTGGTTAGGTTAGGCTTTGCCAGATTAGGTTAGGAGAACCTCGACATTTGTGCTATACGCTGGCATTCGGTGGATGACTTCGCTGTACGTTACTCCACTAAACTGTGCTCGACTCTGGGGTCGCGAGCAATAGCTGTTGCGGCACGTTATGTTGAGTCAGGATACGCTCAGTTGTGTTAGGTTAGGCTAAGCTCGATTAAATTATCTTTGGCTTTCGTGCTATACACTCCAATTCGGAGGTTATCTGCGCCCTACTCTGCTCTACCATACGCCGCTTGGTCCTGCGAATCCCGGCAATATTCTTCTCGGCACGATTGGTTGAGTTGGGTCATGTTTCGTTATGTCGGGTTAGGTTAGGTTCGGTAAGGGTAGGCTTGACTTCCCGGCTATACACTGTTGTTCAGTGGATTTCTGCGGTCGGCTGTGCTTTACTATATTCTGCTTGGCACTGGAGAGGCTAGGAATAGTGGCCGCGGCACGTTATGTTGGGCAGGCTACGTTCGGTTAGGTTATGTCAGCATTGGTCAAGTACGGAAAGCTATGACATGTGCGCTATAGACAGCGATTCGATGGAATTCTGCGCTGTACTGTCCTCTAATATGATGAACTCGACTCCGCAGGTGCCAGTAATAGTGGTCCCAGCACGTTAGCTTGAGCTATGGCATGTTTGGCTATGTTCAGTTTGTTGAGGTTAGGATAGGATAGCTTAGACGTCTGTGCCCTAAGCTGCCGTCATCCGATTCCTGCGCTCTACTGCGGTCCATTATTATCTGCTTGGCTCTGGTGAGGCCAGCAATAGTGGTCTGGTCGCTTTAGGCTTAGTTACGCTACGTTTGTATATGACAATTTTGATCATGCATAGATAGAATAGCTCAGTCTATTGTGCCGTTCAAAACTATTCGTTGGAATTCTGCGAACAGCTACGCTCTAATATGCTCTGCTCGGCTCTGGGGTTGCCATTTATAGTGGTCCCGGCACGTAAGGTAGATTAATGTTACGCTCCATTAGGTTAGGTTAGGAAGGCTCGGTTGAGATTCCTCTGACTTTGGTGCTATAAACTGCTTTTCACTGGATTACTGCGCTCTACATTACTCTACTATATTCTGCTCGAGCCTGGCGAGGAGAGCAATAGTGGACATGGCACGTCAGGTTGAGGTAGGTTACGTTTGGTTTGGTTCGGTTAGGCCAAGTTTGGTCAGGGTAGCTTTCTCTTTTGCACTGCACATAGTTATTTGGTGGATTTCTGTGACCTACTGTGCTCTCCGACACTCTGCTAGGCTCAGGAGAGGCCAGGAGCAGTGGTCGTGGCACGCCATGTTGAATTACACTACGTTAGGTTAGGTTAGGCAAGATCAGATTATGTTAGGGAATCTTCTACTTTTGTGCTCTTCACTGCAATACGGCGGATCTCTACACACAACTTTGCTGCATTATACTCTGCTTGTATCTGTGGAGGTCAGCAATAGAGGTCTCGTCATGTTTGGTTGCGCTAGGTTGCGTTTGATATGTTACGCTTGGCTAGGTTAGGACAGGCTACTTCGACATTTGTGCCTTACACTGCTATCCCTAGGGTTTCTGCGATCTACAGTGCTCTACTATAATCTGCTTGGCTCCGGGGATGCCTGCAGCTGCGGTCGCTATACGCACTGTCGGGTTTCACTACGTTTGGTTTCGATAGTTTAGGTCAGATTACGTCAGGATATCTGCGGCATTTGTGCTTTTCACAGCAATTCGGTGCATTTGTGATCATTACTGTGTTCTAGAACACTCCGCTTGTCTTTGTGGGGGCCAGCAATTGTGGTCTCGTCATGTTAGGTTGAGTTAGGTTGCGTTTGACTACGTTAAGTTTAACTAGGTTAGGATAGGCTACTTCGTCTTTTATGCTGTACACCGCAATTTGGTGGGCTTTTGCGCTCTACGCTGCTCTACTATGCCATGCCCGACTCTGGTTAGGCGAGCAATAGTGGCCGTGGCACGTTAGGTTGCGGTATGTTACGATTGGTTAGGACAGGTTAGGCTATATTTGGTTAGAATAGCTTTGACTTTCGTGATATACACTGTTATCCGTTGGATTTCTGCGCTCTACTGTGCTCTAGTATATTCTGCATGTCTTTGTGGAGGCCAGCAATAGTGGTCTCGTTATGTTAGGTTGGTTATTTTATGTTAGGTTATGTTTCGTTTGGCTAGGTTAGGATGTGACACTTTGTCTTTTGTGCTATACACTGCCTTTCGGTGTGTTTCTGCGCTCTAATGTGCTATAATACGCTCGGCATGGCTCTGGGTCTGCCAATAACAGTGGTCTCGGCACATAAGGTTGAGTAATGTTACGTTCGATTAGGCTTGATTATGAAGGCTCGGTTGGAATTTCTCTGACTTTTGAGATATAAACTGCTATTCGGTGCATTTCTGCGGTCTACATTGCTCTACTATACTCTGCTCGACTCTTTGGGGGCGAGAAATAGCGGCCGCAGCAATTTAGGTCGAGTTATGTTACGATAGGTTTGGCTAAGTTGTACTACGTTTGGTTAATGTAGATACTACCTTCGTGCTTTACGCAGTTTTTCTGAGGATATCAGTGATCTACACTGCTGTGCTACATTCTACTTGGTCGTGTCTAGTCCAGGAGCAATGGTCTCGTCGCTTCATGTTCGGATCTGCTGCGTTCGGATAGGTTAAGTTAGGTAAGATTAGGTTGGCATATCTTCGGCTTTTGTGCTACACACTGCTGATCGGTGGATTCCTGCGCTCTACTGCGCTTTAGTACCTTCTGCTTGGCCCTGGGAGGCCAGCGATAGTGATCTCGGCACGATAGGTTGAGCCATGTTACGGTTGGTTACGCCAGGTTTGGTCAGGTAAGGTTAGGACATCTTCGACTTTTGTGCTATTCACTGCATAGTGGTGGATTTCTGCTCTATACTGTGCTCTAGCATTTTCTACATGGCTCTGGGGAGGCCAGCAATAGTGGTCTCGGCGCGTTAGGTTCTGTTATGCTACGTTTGCATATGACAACTTAGGTAAAGTTACCACAAAATAGATTAGACTTTCGTGCCATTCAATGCTTTTCGGTGGATATCTGCGCCCTACTGCGCTCTAATATGCTCTGCTTGTCTCTGGGGTGGCCAGTAATAGTCGCCTCGCCAAGTTATGTTATATTATGTTACGTTTCGTTAGTGTTGGTTTGTAAGGCTTGGTTAGGATCTCTTTGGCTTTTTTGCTTTACACTGCTATTCGGTGGATTTCTACGCTCTACATGGCTCTACTATACTCTGCTCAATACTGGAGAGGCGGCAAATAGCATTCGCGGCACGTTAGTTTTAGATAGGTTAGGCTTTGTTAGTCTATGTTAGGATAAGTTTGGTCAGTGTAGCTTTGACTTTCGTGGTATACAGCGCTGTTCGGTGTATTTATGTGATCCACTGTGCTGTACTGTATTGTTCTTGGCCTTGGGCACACCAGCAATAGTGTTCGCGGCACGTTATATTGAGATATGCTAAGTTTGATTAGGTTTCGTTGGTTAATGTTTGGTAAGGGTGGCTTCGACTTTCGTGCTATGCCCTATTTTCGTGCGGTCTCCTGTGACCTATTGTGATATAGTTCGTTCTGCTTGTCCCTTGGGAGTCCGGCTGCAGTGGTCGCGGCACACTCTCTTGAGTAACGCTACGTTTGGTTGTGTTAGATTAGGTTAGGTTATGTTAGGATACCTTCGAATTTTGTGGCATTGACTGCTAATTGGTGGATTTGTGCTCTATGCTGTTCCCTAATATCTTCTGCTCTCTCTGGGTGGCCAGCAACTGTGTTCCCGCTACATTAAGTTGAATTAGGTTACGTTTGCTATGTTACGTTTGGTTAGGTTAGGGCAGGATAGCTTTGACTTTTGCGCTATAAACTGCTATTTAGTGGATCCCTGAGCTCTACATTGCTCTAGTGTGATCTGCTTGGCTCCGAGGAGGCCAGGAATATTGGTCGCGACGCGTTACATTGAGTTTGGTTACGTTTGGTTATGTTACAATTGGCTAGGTAGGGAGAGTGTGGCCTTGACTTTTTTGTTGTAGACTGCTATTCCTCGGTTTTCTGCACTCTACTGTGCTCTACTATATTCTGCTTGTCTCTGGGGAGGCCAGCAACTGTGGTATCAGCACGTAGGTTTGAGTCATGATACGTTTGGTTAGTCTAGGGTAGTTCAGGTACGGTTCTGTTGCCTTCGACTGTTGTGCTGTACACAGCAATGAGGCGATTTTCTGCTCTCTACTCTTCTCTAGTATGTTCCGCTTGGCTCTGGACATGACAGCAACAGTGTTTTCACCACGTTAGGTTGAGTTAGGTTACGTTTGTTTATGTCAGGTTTGGTTGCGCTAAGGCTTTTGTGCTATACTCGGATTTTTGGTGGACTCCTTCGCTTTACTCTGCTGTAATATTTTCCGCTTGGCCCTTGGGAGGCCAGCAATTGTGGTCGCGGCACGTTGTATTTTGTTTCGTTACGTTTGGTTATGTGACGGTTGGCTACTTTAGGGTAGGGAATCTTTTACTTTAGTGACATACACTGCTATTCCGAAGATTTCTGCGCTTTACTCTCCTCTAACATATCCTGCATTGCTCTGTGGACTGCAGCAATATGCGTCTCGTCGCGGTGGTTGAGTTAGATTACGTTTGGATATGTTACGTTTGGTTAGGTTAGGACAGGACATATTTGACTTTTGTCCCGTACACTGATATTCGGTGCATTTACGCGCTATACATTGTCCTACTACACTCTGTTCGACTTCGGAGAGGCGGGCAGTTGTGGTCGTTTCACTTCAGATTGTGTTGGGTTACTTTTTGTTCTGTTTCGGTTAGGTTATGTTTAAATAAGGTTGCTTTGACTTTCGTACTATACACTATTACGTGGTGCAATACAGCGATCTACTGTGCTCTAATACATTCTGCTTGGCTTTAGGGACGCCTGCAGCGGTGGTCACAGCACGTTATGTAGAGCTATACCACGTTCCGTTAGGTCAGGTTCGGTCATGTTACGATTGTATATCTTCGACTTCTCTGCTATTCACTGCGATGCGGTGGATTTCTGCACTCAACATTGCTCTACTATACTCTGCTCGGCTAAGGTTAGGCGAGCAATAGTGGTCCTGGGAAGTTACTTCGGGTTATGCTACGTTTGGTTCTGTTAGGCCAGGCTAAGTTTGGTTAGGATAGCTTCGACTCTCGTCCTATTCACTGTCATACGGTTGATGTCTTTTATCTAGTGTGGTCTACTAGTTTCTGCTTGACTCTGGGGGGCCAGGAGCAGTGGTTGCAGCACGTTATGTTGAGATATGCTACGTTTGGATGGGTTAGGATAGGACATGTTAGGTCGGGATATCTACGTCTTTTGCGCTATACACTGCAATGCCGTGGATTTCTGCGCTCTGCTGTGCCCTAGTATATTCTGCTTGGATCTAGGGTGCCCAGCAATATTTGCCTGGGCACGTTAGGTATCGATATGCTATGTTAGCGTATGAAAAGTTTGTCTATGTCAGGACAGAGTATCTTAGAGCTTCGTGCCATTCACTGCCATTCGGTGGATTTCTGCGCTCTACAATGCTCTAATATACCCTGATCGACTCTGGGGATGCGAGCAATATTGGTCTGGGCACGCTATTTCCAATTAGGTTATGTTTGGTTTCGTTAGGTTGGGGTAGGTTTGGTTAGTATAGCTGTGACTTTCGGGGTATAGAGAGTTGTTCGGTGCATATCTGTGGTCTACTGTGCTCTGCGGTATTCTGCTTGGCTCTGGGGATGTCTGCAGCAGGGTTCGCGGAACGTCACGTTCAGTCATGCTACGTTCAGTTAGGTTAGGTTAGGTCAGCTTAGGTTACATTTTCCTCGACTTTCGTAACATGCACCGCTATTCGGTGGATTTCTGACCTCTACATTGCTCCGCTCTACTCTGCTGCACTCTGAAGAGGCGGACAATAGCGGTCGCCGCACGTTATGTTGGGATATGGTACGCTTGATTAGGTTATGTTTGCTTACTTTTGGGAGGGTAGCTTAGACTTTCGTGCTGTACACTGTTATTCTAAGGACTTCTGCGATCTAATGTGTTCTGGTACATTCTGCTAGGCTATTGGAAGGACCCGCGCAGTGGTCGCGGCTCGTTTTATTGGGTAGGCCCGTGTTTGTTTATGTTAGGTTAGGTCACGTTGTGTTAGTGTATCCTCTACTTTCGTGCTGTTCACATCAAGGCGGTGGATATATACATACTACTCTCCTCCAGCAAACTCTGCTTGTCTCTGTGGTGGTCAGCAATAGCTGTGCAGCCGTGACAGGTTGAGTTAGGTTACGTTTGGATATGTTACGTTTGGCTACGTTGTGATAGGCTACTTTGAGATTTGTGCTATTCACTGTGTTCGGACCATTTCTGCGCTCTAATGTGCCCTAATATGCGCCGCTTGGTGCTGGTTAGGCCAGCAATATTGGTGTCGTCACGTTAGATTGTGATACACTACGTTTGGATAGGTTAGGTTAGGTCATGTTAAGTCAGGATTTGTTTGACCTTTGGCTTGTGCACCGCTATTCAGTGGATTCCTGCGCTCTGGCGTGCTCTCATATGATCTGCTTGGATATGCGGTCGCCAGCAATAGTGGTCGCGGCACGTTACGTTGAGTTAGGATACGTTCGGTTAGGTTACGTTAACATGGGTCGGCTTCGGATAGCTATGTCTTTTGCGCTATACACAGCTGCGCGCGTACTTCTGCGCTCTGCTGTGTTCCAGTATATCCTGC
>NW_016990435.1:0-523 GCF_001483705.2 Eufriesea mexicana | reverse complement strand
CCTTTTGTGATATTCACGTCAACGCGATGGATTTTTGCGCTCTAGTGTGCTCTAGGTTATCATACGTGGCCCTGGGGAGGCCAGCAATAGTGGTATCGGCGCGTTAGATTCAGTTACTCAGTTATGCTACGTTTGCTTATGACAAACTTGGCTATGCTGGGACAGAGCAGCGTAGACTTTTGTGCCATACACGGCTGTGCGGTGGATTTCTGCCTTCCACATTGGGCTGATATACTCCGCTCGATCCTACAGAGGCGAGCAATGGTGGTGGTTGCACGATAGGTTGAGTGAGGCTACGCTTGGTCAGGTTATGCTGGTTTGGGTTACATTTGGGTAGCATTGACTTCTCCTCCACACACTGCGATTTCATTGATTTCTACGCTCTACACTCTTCTAATGTGTTCTGCTTGTCTCTGGGGAGGCCAACAATAGTGCTCGTGACACGACAGGTTATGTTAGTTGTCGTCAGGTTAGGTTAAGTTTGGTTAAGTTTTGTTAGGTTGGCTTTGACTTTTGTGCTATA
>NW_016990434.1:0-1026 GCF_001483705.2 Eufriesea mexicana | reverse complement strand
GCAACTCTAGAAGTATCAACGGATACATCAGATATCTTTGGTGGTAATGAGAAATGACAATACTGTACTGAGTGTGGCCATCTAAACAGAGCTGTAGCCATTTAATGATTCTGTTCGCTGATCATCCAATTTCATCAGCAACTTTAGAATGATCAATGGAGAGAACAACTTTTGCATTACGTATCAATTCTAGAATGATCAAAGTATAGTCCTGCTATGGCTAGAGATGTCTACATTTGGCACTTTGGTACGCAAAACATAAAGCAACAGTGAGCTGTTGCCGTTGAAATAGTCGGCTGACTGACGATTTAACCACTACTGCAACTCTAGAAGTATCAACGGATACATCAGATATCTTTGGTGGTAATGAGAAATGACAATACTGTACTGAGTGTGGCCATCTAAACAGAGCTGTAGCCATTTAATGATTCTGTTCGCTGATCATCCAATTTCATCAGCAACTTTAGAATGATCAATGGAGAGAACAACTTTTGCAGGAGACATTGACATATGTCAAAACAGAACTGAGTACAGCCATCATCACAGTACTGTAGCCGATTTATTAATTCGTTCACAGATGACTTCAATGTTATATCTATCATAGAGTGACACGGATATATACATTATCGCTCCAGATTTTAGCAAATGACAACACAGTGCTGTGTTTGGCCATCATCACAGTTCTGTAGCCGTTGGATTAACTTGTTCGTTGATGATGTAAGTTCCACAGCCATCCTAGGATTATCAGTGTTTAGTACGTTTATGGCTAGTGATAATTACTACTTATACTACGGTGCTTAGTATATCCAACAGCAGATCACTGTAGCCTTTGGATTAACCAGCTCATTGATGACTTATATTTCATAGCAATTCTACAAAACTAATAACGTATCCATTATATCTGCAGGCATTGACTGGTTACGTAGCCGGACAGGGCACATAAATCATCGCAGTAACGTTGGCGTTGGAATAATTTATTGTCTGACGATGTAGCATCTACAGCAATTCTAGGGTTGTTAATGTACA
>NW_016990433.1:0-217 GCF_001483705.2 Eufriesea mexicana | reverse complement strand
AATCTGGCTGGAGAACTCAATTTTATTGACATTTCAGACTAATAACGTTGAGAGCTAACTTTCTTGCATAAACAAGGAGGAAAGATTGCATTGGCAAGCTATATCCATTGCAATGATATAGAATGTGCCTGGCAGATTCTATTATATTGACAGTTTCGACTAATATCGTGGTGAGCTAACTTTCTTGCATAAATAAGGAGGAGAGATTCTACTGGCG
>NW_016990432.1:0-557 GCF_001483705.2 Eufriesea mexicana | reverse complement strand
CCACAGGGCCAAGCAGAATATACTACAGCGCAGTAATGCGCAGAAGTCCTCCGATTAATGGTGCACACCACGAAAGATGAAGCAATCCACACCTAACACTTGTTAACATGAACAAACCAAACGCAGCCTAGCGGAAACCAAATTGCCAATACCACCATTACTGGTCTACACTGAGTCGAACAGAGTATAGTAGAGCTATGTAGAGCGTAAAAATGTGCCGAATAGCAGCGTATAGCACACGTGTCGACTCTATCTATCCTAACCTAACCAAACGTAACATAACCAAAAGCCACCTAATTCAGACTAACGTGCCGTGGGCACTACTGCTTGCCTCACCATAGCCAAGCAGAATATACTAGAGCACAGTGATGCGCAGAAGTGCACCGCATAGCAGTGTATAGCATAGGCGTCAAAGCCATCCTAGTCATGCATAGCCATTCCTGAACAAGCCAAGCGTAACTTAACACAACCAAACTTGTCGTGACCAGTATTGTTGTCCCTCAAAGACAAGCAGAGGCCAGTAGAGCAACGCAGAGCGCAGATATCCACCGAATAGC
>NW_016990431.1:0-296 GCF_001483705.2 Eufriesea mexicana | reverse complement strand
TAGCCTAACCTTACTTAACCCAACATAACCTAACATAACCCAACCAATCCTAACCTAACCTAATCAAACCTAACCTACGCTCACCTATCCTAACCCAACCTATCGTAAGCTAACCTTACCTAACCTAACCTAACATAATCTAACCTGACCTGACCTGACCTGTCGTGACCTGATCTGACTTGATCTGATCTTACTTGGCCTGACATAGCCGGGCCTGATGTGACCTGACATACCCTGGCCTGACCTGACCGAACCTGACCTCTACTTACCTGGCCTGACCTGACTTCACCTGACAT
>NW_016990430.1:0-493 GCF_001483705.2 Eufriesea mexicana | reverse complement strand
AACAGGTTAGCTTTGACACTTGTACTATACACTGTCATTCCGTGGGTTTCTTTGATCTGCAGTACTCTACTACATTCTGCTTGTCTCCGGGGATACAATCAGCAGTGTTTGCCGCACGCTCTGACGTGCTACCATACGCTTAGTATGGTTAGGTTGGGTCAGGTTATGTTAGGGTATCTTCGACTTTTGTTTTATGCGCTGCAGTACGGAGAGTTCCTGCGAAATGCTGTGCTCTAGTATACTCTTCTTGTCTCTGTGGAGGCCAGCAATAAGGGTCTCGTCATGTTAGGTTGAGGAAGGTTACGTTTGGCTATGTCAAGTTTGGCTAGGTTAGGACAGGCTACTTCGGCATCCGTGCTTTACGCCGCTATTGGGTGGACTTCTGCGCTCTAATGTGCTCTAAAATGTTCTGTCTTCCACTGGGGAGGCTAGGAACGGTGATCGCGGCACGCTATTGTGAGTTATTGTAAGTTGGGGAACTTACGAGTTAGGC
>NW_016990429.1:390-625 GCF_001483705.2 Eufriesea mexicana | reverse complement strand
TCCACTATATTAGTCAAAAATGTCAATAAAATTGAAACTGCCAGGCACATTCTATATCATTGCCATGGCTAAGGCACGCCAAAAGGATCTTTCCTCCTTATTTATGCAAGAAAGTTAGCGCAATACTATACCAGTCGAAAATGTCAATAAAATTGAACACTCGAAACAGATTCTCTAGCATTGAAATGGATATAGCACGCCAATTGCATCAGTCCTCGTTATCATTAGAAGAAAG
>NW_016990429.1:0-253 GCF_001483705.2 Eufriesea mexicana | reverse complement strand
CACCACGATTTTAGTCGAAAATGTCAATAAAATTGAGCTTTCCGGCCAGATTCTACAGCATTGCAATGGCTATAGTACGACAAAAGGATCTTTCCTCCATACTTATGCAAGGAAGCTAGCTCACCACGATATTAGCCGAACATGTCAATAAAATTGAATTTTCCATCCAGATTCTGTTGCATTGCAGCGCCTGTAGCTCGCCAATAGAATCTTTCCTGCATGTTATTGCAAGAACGTTAGCTCACCACGACAT
>NW_016990428.1:0-558 GCF_001483705.2 Eufriesea mexicana | reverse complement strand
GTTGAGTTAGGTTACGTTTTGCTCGGTTAGGTTAGGAAAATGTTCGTTAGGGTGGCTTTGGCGATCGCGCTGTACACCGCTATACGCTGGATTTCTGCGCTCTACTATGCTTCAGTATCTCGTTACGTTCGCTCAAGTTAAGTTTGGTCTGCTTAGGAGAGGATAGATTTTGGTTGTTGTGCTACACACTGATATTCTGTGGAGCTTTGCGCTCTACTGAGCGCTGTCATACTCTGCTTGTGTCTGGGAGTGCCAGGTAGAGTGGTCGCGGCATGTTATGTTGAGCTACGTTCAGTTTGTTTAGGCTTGGCTTGGATACGTTTAGCTGGGGTAGCTTTGAATTCTGTGTCATACACTCATGCCATTCAGCCGATGTTAGCGCTCAACTGTGTTGTAGCAAATTCTGCGTGGCCCTTTGGAGGCTAGCAATAGTCGTCCCAGCACGTTAGGATGAGATGACCTACGTTCGGTAACGTTACATATGGCTGCTTTAGTACAGGATAACTTCGACCATTGTGCTGTGCACTGCGATTCTATGGATTTCTGCCCTCTGCTCTT
>NW_016990427.1:0-326 GCF_001483705.2 Eufriesea mexicana | reverse complement strand
GGGCACGTTATGTTGAGTCAGGTTACGTTCGGTCAAGTTGGGTTAGGTTAAGATTGGGTAGGGAAGCTTCAACTTTTGCGCCATACACTGCTTTTCGGTGGATTTCTGCGCTCTACTGTGCTCTAGTATGTACTGCTGACCAATGGGGTGTGCAGCAGTAAGTGTCTCGCCACGATAGTGCGAGATAGGAAACGTTTGTTTGTGTTCTATAGGCTTGGCTTAGGTTTCGGTAGCTTCGAATTTCCTCATATACACTGCGGCCTTTTGGATTACTACGCTCTACCCTCCACAGATTTTTTCTGCTTGGCTCTGTGGAGGCCAGCAGT
>NW_016990426.1:347-797 GCF_001483705.2 Eufriesea mexicana | reverse complement strand
ATTTTACTGACATTTTCGACCAATATCGTGGTGACCTAACTTCCTTGCATTGGTAAGTGGGAAAGATGCTATTGGCGTGCTATAGCCTTTGCAATGCTATGGACTCTTGCAGGAAAATATAATTTTACTGACATTTTAGACTAATATCGCGGTGAGCCACCTTTCTTGCATAAATAAGGAGGAATAATTCTAATGGCGAGCTATAGCCATTGCAGTCCTGTAGAATCTAGCTGGAAAATTCAATTTTATTGACTTTTTTGCCTAATATCGTGCTGAGCTGGATTTCTTGCATAAAAAAGGAGGAAAGATACTATTGGCGAGCTGTAGCCATTGGAATGCATTAGAATGTGGCTGAGAAACTCAATTATTTTGACATTTCCGGCTAATATTGTGGTGAGCTAACTTTTTTGCATAAATGAAGAGGAAAGATTCTATTGGCGTGCTATTACT
>NW_016990426.1:0-287 GCF_001483705.2 Eufriesea mexicana | reverse complement strand
CTAATATTGTGGTTAGCTAACTTTCTTACATAAATAAGGAAGAAATATTCTGTTGGCGTGCAATAGGCGTTGCAATGCTGTAGAACCTGGAAGGAAAGTTAAGTTATATTGGCAGTTTCGACGAATATCGTGGTGAGCTCTCATTTTTGCATAATTAAGGTTGGTAGATTCTATTGGCGTGCTATAGCCGTCGCAATGATATAGAATGTGGTTGAAAAATTAATATTTAATGACATTTTCGACTAATATCGTGGTGAGCAAACTTTCTTGCATAAATAAGGAGGTAA
>NW_016990425.1:0-864 GCF_001483705.2 Eufriesea mexicana | reverse complement strand
GTCCCTGCGAATGCCAGCAATAATCGCCGCGGCACGCTACGTTGACGTATGCTACGCTTGGGTTGGTGACGTTAGTTTGGGATATGCCTGGATACATAAGACTTTTGCATTATACACCGCGGTTCTATGGACCTCTGGGTCCTACTCTCCTCTAGTAAGATATCTCCGGGAGGCCAGCAATAGTGGTCGGGGTACGTTAGGTTGAGTTACGTTACGTCGGGTGTTGCTAAGATTGGATACAATACGGCAGGATATCTTCGGCTTTTGTACCATTCACTTCTATTCGGTGGACTTCTGCGCTCCAGCGTGCTCTAATGTGTTCTGCTTGCCTCCGGAGTAGCCAGAAACAGTGGTCTCGGTACGTTAGTTTGATCTAAGCTACGTTTGGTTATGTCACGTTTGGTGAGGTTGGGATGTGATAGTCCAGGCTTTTGCGCTATACACTGCTATCCGCGGATTTCTGCGCTATACTTTGTTCTAATATCTTCGGCTTGGCTCTGGGTAGGCCAGCGATAACGATCTCTGCAGGTTAGGTCGAGTTGCGTTACGTTCGTTTATGTTAGGTTTGCGCAGGTTAGATCAAAGCATCCTCGACTTTTGCGCTCTTCAATGCAATGTGATGGGTTTCTGCGCACAACTGTGCTCTGGTACATTCTGCTTGTCTCTGTGGAGGCCAACAATAATGGTCTCTTCATATTAGGTCGAGCCATGCTACCTTTGAATATGTCACGTTTGGCTATGTTGAGCTGGATACAGTGACTTTTGTGCTGTACACTGCTATTCCGTGTATTTCTGCGCTCAGACGTTCCCTGGTATGCTCTGCGGCCAGCAATGTTGGTCTCGTCACGTCGTGTTTAGTTACAC
>NW_016990424.1:0-616 GCF_001483705.2 Eufriesea mexicana | reverse complement strand
TATTGTGCTTGACTCTGCGGTGGCCGGCAATGTTGGTTTCCGCACGATAGGTGGTATTATTTTGCATTTCGTTTTCTTACGTTTGGTTAGGTTAGGACGGAGTAGATCCGACTTTTGCACTATGCACTGCTCTTCGGCGCATTTTTGAGCTCTACTGTGCTCTAGTACGTTCTGCTTGGCTCCAAGGAAGGCAGCAGAAGATATCTCGGCACGTTTGGCTGAGTTATGTTGCGTTTGGCTACGTTACGTTTGATCATGTTAGGACAGAATTGCTTTGACTTTTGCCCTGTACTCCAACACTTTGCGGATTTCAAAACCCTATACAGCCCTACAATACTCTGTTCGACTCTCGGTAGGCCGGCAATAGTGGTGGCGGCACGTTAGGTTGTGATATGATACGCTTGTTCAGGTTACGTTAGTCTGGGTCAGGTTTGGATAGCTTCGCCTTTCGTGGTATAAAATGTAGTTCGGTGAATTTGTGCGCTCTACACAGCAATAACATGTTCTGCTTGGCTCTGGGGAAGGGAGCAATAGTGACCCGGGCTCGTTGGGGTGAGTTAGGTTACGTTCGGTTACACTACGTTTGTTCAGGTCAGAATAGCATAGCTTTGACTTT
>NW_016990423.1:0-1015 GCF_001483705.2 Eufriesea mexicana | reverse complement strand
TGGATTTATGGATTGGTGGATGTATGGATGTGGGGATGGGTGGATGTATGGATGTATGGATGTTTCGATGTATATATGTATGGATGTATGGATGGATGGATGTATAGATGGATGGATGTATCGAAGGATGGAAGTACGGTTTGCTGGATTTATGGATATATATGGATGTGTGGATTTATGGATGTATGTATGGATGGATGTATGGGTGGCTGAAGGTATGGATGCATGTATAGATGTATGTATGGATGTATGGAAGGATGGATGGATGGATGGACGTATGTATGGATGGACGCATTTATGGATGGATGGATGAATGGATGGATGTATGGATGGATATATGTATGGATATGTGTATGGGTGTATGTATGGATGTATGGATGTACGTATGGATGTATGTACGGATGAATGGTAGTATGGTTGGACGGTTTTATGTATGTATGGATGTGTGGATGTATGGATGTATGGATGGATGTATATATGGATGGGTGTATGTATGGATGGATGGATGTGTGGCAAGCAGGATGTATGGATGGGTGTATGAATGGATGAATGGTTGTTTGAATGCATGGGTGTATGTATCGATTGAGGTATGGATGAACGGGCGTACGGATGTATGGCTGTGTGGATGTGGATGTATATATGTATGGATGTATGGACGTATGGATGTTTGGATGTATAAATGAACGTATCTATGGATGGATTGATGAATGATTGGATGGATGTGTGGAAGGATGGATGTATGTATGTATGTATGGATGTACGTATCGATGTATGTATGACAGGATGGGTGTATGTATGGATGGTTGGAAGAACGGATTGATGGATTTATGGATACATGGATGTGTGGATGGATGGATGTATGTATAGATGTATGTATGGATGCATGCATGGACGTATGTATGCATGTATACATGGGTGTTTATATGGATGTATGTATGGATGTATGTATGGGTGTATGTATGGGTATATGTATGGATGTATGGGGGGTGTATGTGTGTATGCTTGGGTGTATATA
>NW_016990422.1:0-581 GCF_001483705.2 Eufriesea mexicana | reverse complement strand
AGCTATAGCCATTGCTATTCTATAGTATCTTGGTGGAGAATTCAATTTTATTGACTTATTCGAATAATATCTTGTTGAGCTGACATTCTGGCATAAATAAGGAGGTAAAATGCCATTGGCACGCTATAACCCTTGCAGTGCTACATTATCGAATCTGGCTGGAAATTCAATTTTATTTACATTTTCGGCTATTATCGTGGTGAGCTTACTTTCTTGCATAAATAAGGAGGAAGGATTCTACTGGCGTGCTATAGCCACTGCAATGCTGTAGAATCTGGCTCGAAAATTAAATTTCCTGACATTTTCGACTAATTCCGTGGTGAGCTGACTTTCTTGTATGAATTAGGAGGAAAGATTCTATTGGCGTGCTATGGCCGTTGCAATGCTATAGAATCTGGATGGAAAATTAAATTTTATTAACATTTTCGAATAATATCGTAGTGAGCTTACCTTCTTGCATAAATAAGGCGGTAAGATTCTATTGGCGTGCTATAGCCATTGCAATTCTGAGGAATCTATCTGGAAAATTCAATTTTATTGACATTTTCGACTAATATCGTGGTGAGCTTACTTTCTTGCAT
>NW_016990421.1:0-550 GCF_001483705.2 Eufriesea mexicana | reverse complement strand
TAAACCTTACACCATGGTATTATTCGAAAATGTCGATAAAGTTAATCTTTCCAGACAGAATATGTTCCAGTGGAATGGCTACAACGCGTCAAAAGCATATTCCATACTTATTTACGCGATACTGTTGCTCACCACGATATAAGTCGAAAATGTCAATATAATTGAACTTTCCAAACAGATTCTATTGCATTGCAAATGCTACATCACGCCAATTGGAACTTTCATACCTATTTACGCGAGAAAGTATGCTCACCACGATATTAGACGAAAATGTCAATATAATTGATCTTTAATTGATCTTTCCAGTCTGATTCTATTGCATTGCAGTGGCTACAGCACGCCAATAGAAACTTTCCTCCTTATGTATGCAAGAAAGTTTCCTCACCACATTATTAGTCGAAAATGTCAATAGAATTGAACTTTACAGTCTGATTCTGTTGCATTGCGATGGCTGCAGCAGGCCAAAAGCAACATTTCTCCTTATTGCTGCAGGAAATCTAGCTCACAACGATATTTGTCGAAAATATCAATGAAATTGAACTTTCCAGTC
>NW_016990420.1:0-584 GCF_001483705.2 Eufriesea mexicana | reverse complement strand
TACTCTGCCCGACTCTGGGGAGGTAAGCAATAGTGGTAGTGGCACGTTATTTTGAGATAGGTTGTGTTGGACTAAGTTAGGTTGGGCTATGTTTGGTTAGGGTAGATATGACGTTCGTGATGTACACTGTTATACTGTGGATTCCTGACATCTATTCTGCTCTTCTGTATTCTGATTAGATCTGGGGATTCCAGCAGCGGTGGTCGCGTCACGTTACGTTTAGCTATGCTACGTTGGCTATGTTAGGCTAGGTCAGGTTTTGTTAGGATATCCTCGACTATTGCAACATACACTACTATTCGGTGAACTTCGGAGCCCAGCACTGCTCAACTACACTATGCTCAACTCTGGAAAGGCGGGCAACAGCGGTCGCGGCACATTAGCTTGAGCTAGGTTTCGTTTTGTTAAGATAGGTTAGGTTAAGTTTGGTTAGGATAGCATTGACTTTCGTGCAATACGCTGTTATTATGTGTTTTTCTGTGATCTACTGTGCTCTACTATAATCTGCCTGGCTATGGGAAGCCCGTGAGCAGTGGCAGCGGCACGTTCCTTTGAGTTACGCTGCGTTCGGTTAAGTTAGGTTA
>NW_016990419.1:0-451 GCF_001483705.2 Eufriesea mexicana | reverse complement strand
TCCTAACGTATCCGAACGTATCATAACACAACCTAACGCGCAGCGGACAGTGTTTCTGTCCTCCACAGAGCAAAGTAGAGAATATTAGAATACAGTAGCGCGAAGAAATCCACCGAATAGCAGTGCGTAGCGCAAAAGTCGAAGACATCGTCGCCTAACCTACCAAACAAAGCATAACCCTCCGTAACCTAACACAACCAAACATACCTAGACCGATATTACTGAACTCCCATAGTAAAGCAGACCTTATTGGAGCACTGCATATTGCAGAAATGCACCGAATAGCAGTGTATAGCGCGTAAGTTAAAGCCATTGCTACCTAACCTAACAAATCGTAAGATAACCAAACGTAATATATCACAGGCTAGCGTGCCGCGAGCGATATTGTAGGCCCACAAAGAGCCTGGCTGGGCATAATAGGGGAGAGTAGGGCGCAGAAATCCGTAGAACC
>NW_016990418.1:0-981 GCF_001483705.2 Eufriesea mexicana | reverse complement strand
GCAGTGTACAGCGCAGAAGTCAAAGCTACCGTATCCTAACATAGCCAAACATAACAAAAACGTGCGTAATATATCAGAACCTAACGCGCAGAGACCACACCTGCTGGCTTCCGCAGAGTCAAGCGGAATTTACTGGAGCACAGTAGAAAGCAGAAATCCACATGAGTAGCAGTGTATAGCACAAAAGTCATGGCTAACGTATCCTTACCCAGCCAAACGTATCATAAACATACGTAACATTAACAAACTTAACGCTGCGAGACCAGAATTGCCGGCATCCCCAGAGCCAAGGTGAACACACTAGGGCACACTAGAGCTCAGAAACCCGCCGTATTGCTGTGTATGACACAAAAGACAAAGCAGTCCTATATCAACATAACCAACCGTAAAACAGCCAAACGTAACCTACCCCAACGCAACGCCCGCGACCACAATTGCTGGCCACCACAGAGACAAACAGGATGTACTAGAGCACGGTAGTGCGCAGAAATCCACCGCAGTGCAGTGAATAACACAAGAGTCAAAGATATACTAACGTAACATGTCCGAACCTAACCTAACCAATCATAACATAGCACAAACTAATGTGCCACGGCCACTATTGCTCGGCAGCCCAGAGTCGAGCAGAGTATAGTAAATCAATGTCGAGTGCAGATATCCATCAAATAGCATTTTTTTAGTCCCAAATATCCTAACCTAACCTGGCCTAACCTAACGTAACCATACGAAACGTAATTCAATATGACTTGCCGCGACCGCTGTTTCCGGCTTCCCGTGAGCCAAGCAGAATATAATAGAGCACTGCAGATCACAGGAATCTACCTTATAACCGTGTATAGCACGGAAGTCGAAGCTATGCTAACCAAACGTAGCCCAGCCTAACCTGACCAAACGTAACCTATCTCAAAATGACGTGCCGCGATCGCTATTTCTCGGATCCCCAGAGCCGGGCAGAGTACAGTAGGGCAATGCAGAACGCAG
>NW_016990417.1:0-527 GCF_001483705.2 Eufriesea mexicana | reverse complement strand
TAGGTTAGGGGAGGGTAGCCTTGACTTTACTGCTATAGTCTTTTATTAAGTGGATTTCTGAGCACTACAGTGCTCTAATAATTTCAGCTTGACTCTGGGAGTATCAGAAATAGTGGTTTCTGCACGTTACAATGAGTCGTGGATACGCTCAGTTAGGTAGAGTTAGGTAAAGTTTGGCTAGGGCAGCTTTAACTTTTGTTCTGTACACTGCGGTGGACTTCTGCGCTCTACTGTACTCTAGTATCACCTGCTTGACTCTGGGGACAGCAGCAATAGCGGTTTCTACACTTTAGGTCGCGTTATGTTATTTTCGGCCATGTTCCGATGGTTTGAGTTAGGCTTATGCAGCTATGACTTTTCTGATGTACACTGCGATTCTATGGATTTCGCCGTTGTGCTCTTCACTAGTGTGGTACGCTTGGCACTAGGAGGCCAGCAATAGTGGTCTCGGCACGTTCGGTTATGTTAGGATACGTTTGATTCTATTACGTTTGGATAGGTTGGGACAGGATGGTTTTGACTTTTGG
>NW_016990416.1:0-353 GCF_001483705.2 Eufriesea mexicana | reverse complement strand
CATGCCATTGAATTGACAGCGTTAGGCGATCTATTCACCAAGCTATAAGAGACAATAGATTTTTAATAGGCTTATTTCCAGGCAAGTAGATGGCTGTAATTGCCATTGGTTTGCAGGACTTAGGCGATCTATTCTCCATGTTACACCAGATTATAGATTTTGAATAGGCCTATTCTCTGGCATGTAGATGGCTGTACTTGCCATTGGATTGAATGCGTTAGGCGATCTATTCGCCAAGCGGTAACAGGTCATAGATTTCGAATAGACCAATTTTCTGGCAAGTAGATGGATGTACTTGCCATTGGTTGAAGACGCTAGGCGACCTATTCTCCAAGCTATAAGGGATTATAGAT
>NW_016990415.1:0-447 GCF_001483705.2 Eufriesea mexicana | reverse complement strand
ACTCTGGGGAGGCCAGCAGTTGTGGTCTCGCCTCGTGAGTCTACGTTAGGCTACTTTTGGTTAGGTTACATTAGCTTTGGTTTCGTTTGGACTACACTGTCTTCGAAGCGACACTCTTATTCGGATTAATTCTGCGCTCTGGTGGGACCTGCTATATCCTTCTCGGCCGTGTGGAGTCCAGCAATTGTGGCCGCGGCACTAAGGATTGTGTTAGGTGACGTTTGGTTAGCTTAGGTTAGGTTAGGTTTGGTTAGGATGGCTTTGGCTTTTATACTATGCACAGACATTCGGTGGATTTCCGCCATCTACTGTGCTCTAATATGCCTTGCTTCGCCCTGGAGAAGTCAGTATTAATGGTCTCGGCTCATGGGGTTTACTTATTCCTCTTTTGTTTTGGCTAAGTTTGGTCAGGTTATATTAGAACTGGTTAGGTCAGGACTTCTTTGA
>NW_016990414.1:9480-10376 GCF_001483705.2 Eufriesea mexicana | reverse complement strand
TAAATTATTAATGATATATCAAAATATCTAATAAATGTTATAAACACTAATATGAAAAGCGACTTAATTAAATGATGACATTTAATAACTCTCATTGTTTTAAACAACTTATCGGTACGATTCATTATTAAAAATCTATTCTACAGCATTACCAATATTACAAGTGAATATAAACATATAACTGACAGAATACTCTATCGAAGAGTGAGTTAAGTGTAGGGCAGAACTCAATTTGTATAACGTAACCGCTCAAATGGTGAATAATATGAGAAATATTTGAAACAAAATTTGGAGGAAAACAAAAATTTATTAACACTACCCCGATGATTAAAAAATTTTTTCCGCAGGAAAGCATGTTTCATACTGTTATATTTCGTAATGGATCTGAAACTGCTCTCAAGTATACAAATGCTCACTATTTTTGTGGTAACTTTAAACTCGTTATTGAGCCGACCGGAGGCGGATTTCATTGTAACACTGTCCAATTGGCTATCCAAGTGGCAGCACATCCAGAAGGTGAAGCAGGACTTCTGGTCAAGTTGGTACAAAGATTATCATCATCAACTCAACCTCTGCCACAAATGATCCAGAGGTTCGCACGAGGTACTATTAAAGGAGGACCATCTTGCATAGCTCCAATGGCACCTTGGTTGCATTGAGAAGGTGCACCCCAGACCGGATGGCATCACCCGATCAGTCATCGTTCGAACCATCCAAGGAAACCACTGCCGTAACGTAAGGCACCTGGCCCACCTACCAGTAGATGATACGAGCGCTTAGCACCAACGATAAGTACCAATCATGTATCTATCGCATGCTACGGAGTACAACTTTTCAAATTATACGTCTCGTATCAACTATTAAAGGTTATTGAGCGACAGAATAGCTCAACGGAG
>NW_016990414.1:0-9237 GCF_001483705.2 Eufriesea mexicana | reverse complement strand
CGAACTGACTCGTCGATTTTGCTGTAAGTCCTGTCTCGTCGTGTTCGGTCCGGAGTTTTGTCTAGTTTAGTTCTGATTGGGTAAAATAGATGTTGGTGGTGGAAAGGTAAAGAGTTTTAATTGGACAGAGGGTGTGACATAAGGACCTTTGGCTAAGGAGTAGGAAACTGTCAAGGAGCCGATTTCTGATGGTCGATGACGTGATTTATAAGTGTCGTCCGTCCGTCGCTTGTTGGGTCTGTCACAAGTGGGTCCCATCTGTCGCGTCTGGTTTCTAGTAAAATACCTAAATTTCGCTTTATCTTTGTACGCTTAATCCGCTAGAACGGCGTTGAGGCACATCGAACCTCCGGAATTTCAGTCGCGGTATAAAATATAAAATAGACCGTTAAGTCTGGAAAAAGTGTAAGCCTTAGAATAAAATTATGTTATAAACACGCTCTCCGGGACGGAACAGGTATATCAAATTTATAAGAAAAAATAACCAAAAGGTAATCGTTGGTAATGTTATCCATTTTTATGTTACTGGAAGAGTTAATCGATTTGGCAAGTGAAAAAGGTAATAAATTTAAATTCAGTGTTTAGATTTTTAAGTTTTTTAACACAGAAAAAGAAAATTATACGATATTTTTATTACAGATTTTTCATAAAAATGAATATTAATGGTTCTGTTATAATATATTATTATTTGTGATTAACTTTCTTCTGCAAAATAAATGATGTTTTCTTCATCAGCTGTATGTGAGGACTCGTAACTTCGACTTGCTCTCCAGTTTTTATAGTAATCATGTTTAACAGAAGCAGTAAATTTCAGCAGGTTCATCATGTCTCTCCTTTTTCCCCTTGTAACAGTTCTACCTTTAGGATATAATAAATGCTGTTCTAGATTTTTCAAACTGTGTGGCTTTGTGACTGACTAATTTATTTTACTTAAATTCTGATTAGACGACACTGAAAAATTCACCGTTATCATTCATGGCTTGCTAGTGCATTTAAGTTGCATTATTGCAAAGATTTACATTAGAGTACGGAGTTAATCAAAGTGACCTCTGAAATAAATTATTTATTCTTCAGTGGCCAAAAAATTTTTGTCGTTTAATGATGTTAATCTTAATTATGTGGGAAAGTTATCATAAATATAAAAAGTTATAACTATACCAAGTGCTTGACACTTAAATTTAAGATTTTTCAAAAAGTGGAGTTAATCGATTTGTGCAGTGAACGGCTCATATCTTAAATATATTATATATATAGCTATGGTCGCGTGGTAAAAGTAGCTTCTAATCGTTTGATTTGACACGAAGAACGTGCGCTGGGATAAACTCGATATTGCAACGCAAGAGATCAAGGAGTGTTCAAAAATGTATTGCGATATTTTGTATTATATTTTATTTCTTTTAATCCTTTGATTTGTGAATCTTTCAGAAGCTACTTGAGCGAACTGTTTGTTGTTTTATTGACATCTCATGATATTGAAATATTCTGTATAGTTTGTATTTAACGTTCGTTTCATCTTCAATATGGTGAATTGAAACTATTTCCAAATGTTAAATTACTATACTAAAAGTTACTAAACAAAGTTATAAGGCAGAAGGTTAATTATATTTTATGGTATTCTATTTATTATTACATCTTATAGTTGACTATAAGCAAGAAAATTCTAGTCTTATTATTATACTACGTTAATATGTAGCTATTACTAGTTAATCGGTTATCACGTGTATTGGTAACTATATTTATATATTGAGAGATAGTAGATGAAAATAATAATTTTGATCGGTGTATTTATCTGTCACCGATGAAAGTGTAGTATTTTACATTGTTCTATGAAATCGTTATGGTGTATTTGATTATATGGGATCATTTGTGAATGTTTCTCTATTGAAAGAGATACTAGTTCTAACACTTCGAATATCCCTAGTTATATGTTGCTTGAACATTTTCAGTAATTTGTCTTTCGTATGTTTTAAATCATATGAAGAATATAATTTGACTGTATTTGAATATAACTTTATAACATAATTTTTGTCATATATGAGATTTGTTATAGTGTTTTTTGTATAGTTTTACACAGATATGCCTTATTTATGCCTTTAGTACACATTATAGAAATATTTACATGCATAAAATTGTTTATAATAGATTGTTTAGAAAGTATAAACGAATTATATTGTATCCTAATTTTTTGCTACGAATGCTTATTTCTTAATTCTACGTATTTACTTTTATATATTTCATTCATATTACTTAACATTTGTCATGTGAATTGGTCACTCGACAATCATCAAAAATCTCAGCACGAATGAAATATTTTTATTTTAATTACGTTATATCATAAATACAGATACATTTCTTTAAATCTTTATAATAAATTTAATTATACGTGTTTACATTTTCCTAACAAATTTATGCCTTCTTCTTTAAATATTGTATACACATGAATCATATTTACGTCATCTATTCTGTGTTTTCAATTTTGCAATAAAGTTATAATAACTATGGAATTTTTGTGACAGATACATGTAATTTCGTGTGCTAGACTAGTTGCTGTAATATTAATAATATCAATTGAACTAATCATTGTCCAAGAATACACTTAGTTAATAAATTTGTTGATATGTAAGCACAAACAGCAGTTTTGCATAAACACATATCTAAAATGATTCTCCACAGCCTACTTCGAAATATTTTAACTACCATGAAAGAAGAGTGCCAAAAATATGCTGCTGTGGATACAAATAATTTAATATCAAAAACAGTGCATATGTCGCATCGTTTGACGACTGTAATAATTTGTTTCTACATGGCAGCTGCGTTGTGTTATGCAATTGGTACCTTGACGCATCATTCATTTAACGCAATACCATCTCGAGGACTTTTGTTAAAAATGGATTTGCCTTTCGAAACCAACAGATGGCTTATTTACGAGCTTGTTATAATTATCCAATGTTTTTATCAAATATCAGGTGCCTTTATGTATGGCATTTTCTCCGCTTTACTTTTAATGTTAGTGAGTATCAATTTTCAACTATTTATTAATTCCTTTCTACGAGACATGTCCAGTTAACCCATTTGCATCATGGCTCTACTTAAGCTGCCGTGTTCAGGCATCAGCGACGTTCAACTGACGGCTAGCCCGTATCACCACGCACGTATCAGCACCTACCTACTCATAATGGCAGTTAAAAAGATTTTCACAACAAAAATAAAACTTGTTAAGAATATAATGAACCGATGTAGATGAGATGCTCGCAAAAGGGATCAAACGTGATCTGTGGCATATGAAGAATATTCAGCAACTGGTAATGGAAAAAGTCAGCTCGCGGATTATTCCGCGCTCGGTGATAGGCGATAGCCATAGCTCGCGGAATATTCCGCGCTCGGTGATAGACGACCGTCATAGTTTGCGGAATATTCCGCGCTCGGTGATAGACGACAGTCCTGGCTCGCGGAATATTCCGCGCTTGGATGCAAATGGGTTAAAGGAAATTTCTTGAAAGATAAAATTCTGTTTGAAATGTAGAATTCCATTTAATTTAAATAAATATTATCATCTGATACAATGTAAAGAAATTATAGTTAATTAGACAGAGAATAATTTATGGATGTAACGCACTATGATAGAATATGGTTTGTGAGACTTTCTGCTTGTTAGTAGTACAATATTTTATAAATATTCCTTAAATTAAGAAGGTATTTATATGAAATTTTGGGTATAATAAGAATTATTTCAATTTTCATAGCAATTACTTCATAATGTAGAATCAAGTCGATATCATGGTATAATAGGTATATTAACACATAACGTAAATCATAACTCAGACCGAATAATGTGAATCAGTAGCAGAAAATAATTTGTTACAATTTTTTTACGTGTAAGTGGTATCCAATTTGACATATTCAAACAACTATTAAATTTTCAAAAAAATGCTTAGTATTAAAAATACATAATTTAATTACAAATTCAAAATATGTGCGAATATTACTGTATGTCATTATACGTACTATTATTAACAGATGTTACATATATATTTTTGATGTTATTTCAGAATGCTGTCAAGTATGTAAACTCATATTTCGTCGATTATCTGTAAACGGTGTAAATGATATCATAAGATACTATATAAGCAACGTATCTCGTATAATATATTTTACTTATTATTGTTATAAGTAGGAGATTCATACTTTCAAAATTCTGTGATTCAAGATTTTAATTAATAACCATAAATAAATGTAACAGTGGCATACATTGGTTGGACATTACTGTCTAGCAAAAAAGTTGTAAAAAAGTGTTTACATAAATATTTTCATATTCTAAGAAAATAATTATTTTTTTTCAGAAACTTTTAAAATACCATAAAAAGATCGATATTCAAGAATACTGAATAAAGAAAGTAAAGTTTCTTAAATCATTTAATGGAAATATCTTCTTAATTTATGTTTATAATATTCAACTTATTATTGATATTTATTTCCCTTCATGTTTATTTTTTATAACAATTTTATAATATTTAAACCATTACATTTAGGTACTTCATTTAGGTTGCCAAATCGATATTATGTGTCAGATATTATTAAAAGCACCTTATACAAATGAAGAGAAACTAAGATTCTTCGTTAGCAGACATCAAGAAATTATCATATTTTCCGAGAGAATTGAACAGTTTTTTACTTATATAGCACTTAGTCAACTGGTAATAAATACTTTGATTATCTGTGGCTTGGGCTATATTATTGTAATTGTAAGTAACACAGTTACACAATAATATCTATGTGTATAGATACTGCTTATTTGTAAACCTAGTATCTGTCAAAAATCTGACAACGATTTGTCAGCAGTGTGTCCACGATCTGCAAACATCTCTCAAAGCAATGCAATTTCTGGAAAAATGTCGCGTACAAAATATCTGTAAATGAAAACGTATATGTAGAGATTAAAATGCAGATAGTAAATGAAGTATAACGAAGCCGCTACTCCGTGAATTTCTGACAAGACTGTATTTATTACGTGATATCGAGTATATCGCAGAAGGTCACACAGATTCCAGCTGCTATATATGCCGACTTAGCTTAACACTGACGACTAACTTCATGACTGACTGACTGACTAACTTCGCAACTTTATTCTCATGACTGACTTTAACTGTACTCTCTAACCCTAGCTGATTGATTATCTCTTCGTGACTATCTCTATCTCCCAGAACGGGCCCTTTTAAGCTTGTCCCGAAGGCAAGCGCCTTCCCCAAAGGAGGAGAAACTGCCGCCACGCCAAGGTCAGAGGCGAAGGAAACTCCACTTTTCGGGTTAGGCCCTCTGAAGGTGACCCCTCCCGAGAGGTGACTACGACTGCGATTTATGATGGGGAAAGTCGAGGTTGTTTGAAGACACCTCACCTGGCCCCGGCCTACTATGACTCATCTGCCAGATCCCAAGTGCTGAAGCCTAATAGTTTGAATTAGGTTTTTGAACGAGGCTCCGTGTCCCGTGACATGAGGCAATATGGAAGTTTAATTACAATGCACAATAAACAAATATCGGATCCCGAAATGATCAGCATTTGAGATTTGGCTACTAAAAGAATTTTAGTGCTTATTTCTAAACTATTTTTGTTCCCTATTTCTATTTCTATTTGAAGAAACAAGCAGCCTTGAAAACGTTTGACCTTTTAAAAATAAATTGAACAGCTGTATATCCAATTTGTAACTAAAATCTTCTTTATTCAACATTTTTCCAGAAAATGCATTTTCATGTAGATATGTAGATGTGATTTTTTTAAATGTATACTTATAATTATATGAAATATGTTTTTTGTTATACATGTATGTTATACAAGGTGATTCGTTACATAGCGAATTCAAAAGCAGCGGCATCTGTATACAATTATAATTATATAATATACAAATAACATAAATGATACTAAATATTGCTTTGAAGTAAATATTCTTTCTTGTCTATGTATGAGATATAAACTTTGATGTGTTAAGGTTTTCTAAATAGCCGGTTCTGCCTTTGAATTCATTTGCGAGAGAATCACCCTGTACACTATACCACGCTATACATAAAACATTCAAACATTCTTTTTACCACATTGTAAATAATTTAAGTACATATATAATAGTAGTTTTATGTTGCAGACATTAAGCGCTTCTAACGAGACTAGTATGTTGATAAAATGTGTTCTGTTCTGCATTTCGATTTGCTTGGAGGCATTTATATATTCCTTTGTTGGAGAATATCTCAGTGCCAAGGTTAGCCAATTATTTATATTCTGATAATGAGTATAATTTTTGAATATGTATTCACACGTATTTGAATATCAATGATAATTAAATAATAAACCGAATTGTTTAAATCCATATTGTACATATAACGAAGAGAAATGCTTAAGATCTGTTACACTAGAATATATTTCCGCAATATATTCGATATTTATGGTATACCTACTGTTAGTACAAGTACGAGCCGTGGTGGTCCTAGTGACTTATTGAATAGTCGTCTTAAGCCTGTCATAATGGTAAATGGATCAACGACATTGGAAACTTATATTTTTCAATTAATATTGCTGCCAACTATTATTATACATTACTTTCAAATATTTTCGTGACTAACAGATAGTGCCAATTTGTCATAAATTTACTGTGAATATTTAAATTATTTTCTAGCTTTACTTATTTTCCAAGAACTCTCATATTACTACATTTGTCTACATTTTACTACACTTTAACGTGCATATTTCAATGATTAACATTCGAAATGATCGATTTCCGAATATTTAATATTCAAAATGAAATATGCAAACTGATCGCAAATTTCTAAAATGACACTACACATGAATTAAAATATATGGACGCCATCGAGAAAGAATTAATTGATGCAACTAGTTACACTTTACGATAAAGGACTGATCTATATGTAACACAATATCACTAGAAAAGGAGACATTTTAATACGAATAATATAAATTTGTATATAGTAGTAGACAGATCTACTAGTTTCAGACAGTATTAGACAAAATTGATTATAAATCTTCTTCATAACATTTCAAAACAATATTTAAACAATGCAAAACAATATTATACCAATCTTCGTAATCAAAATTGTGATATTCAAGATCGTAAAATGTAAAAAATATTTATGAAGACTACACTTCCAAATATCAACTTCAGGAAGATAAGTGTCATACCTCAAATACTATCCATTGCTACGCGGCGGATTATCGGGTCTTGGTGTACATAAAAGAGTCGTGAAGTCAGTATTACTGACATTTATAGCACGATAGTAGAGAAAGGCTATTTTCGAGTTGAAATGTTCAGTTTAAATTAATATATTATGTTCTTGTTGAACAATAATGTTGATCTAGATGCAACATCGTAACATGATCAGTACATTATTTCAGTTGAAGTCAATGAAGATACATCACATAAATAATTTTACACTCGTAAAAGGAAAATTTACAGTCCTATTATGATGGTGATAACAATATGTAGTGCGAATTAAGAGTGGTGATAGGCCTATATGTGTATATACGAATGAAGAATGTTTGTGCAGAGTGTCAGAGGTGAGAAGGAAGAGTGTTGAGATCACAGTTTTCCAAACAGCATTAACACTGACGGCACTCGCAAATATTATATTTATATCATAGATTACAGAATGATAGACAACTGAGTTTCACTCATTAAACCTTATTCACACTAACATTTTTCATATGTGCTGTGGCAATAACGACTTTTAAAGGGAAATGTTGATACATTTTTCGTAAAATTTTGTTCAATTTTAGAGTAAACTTATCGGTGACACGGCTTACGAATTTCTTTGGTATAACTTACACCCAAACAAAAGCCGAATGTTGATACCTGTCATATTAAGGTCTCAAAAAGGATTTACATTCACTTGCGGAAAATTTGCAAAGCTGTCCATGGAAAGCTTCACATCTGTAAGTTCTTTATTCTGCATTTCATAATACTGATTTCTTATGACGAAGAAAATATTTTACTAACTAGTTTTTTTATAAATATAATTTTAAACAAGAACTGAAATTTGAGTATAATAATATAAAAGCAATGAAATGGTACATTCTACAATATCTGTGTGTCTTTCAATGATATTTCAAAAACTTTCAAAACCTCATAAACTTCAATCATAATTATTATAAAATAACTTTTCATAAATATAGCACAATTATAAGAAGCATTTTTAGTAATAGTAATAATATTCTCCTTACATAATAAATTATTCTCAAAGGCCAAAATTTTAATTAGCGAACCTAATAATATTATTCTATAATTTTAGATGATGAAAGCTTCAGCATCTTACATATCGGTACTACTTGCAATGTCTTGAGGATTACGTTAACTAGAAACTAATTGCTAGTGAATGAAATGGTATTACACATTGGGCCACAAATTAGTGATACAGACAAATAGCAAATATGTAATAGTTTTCCTCTATGAATCTGTTAAATTATTAATGATATATCAAAATATCTAATAAATGTTATAAACACTAATATGAAAAGCGACTTAATTAAATGATGACATTTAATAACTCTCATTGTTTTAAACAACTTATCGGTACGATTCATTATTAAAAATCTATTCTACAGCATTACCAATATTACAAGTGAATATAAACATATAACTGACAGAATACTCTATCGAAGAGTGAGTTAAGTGTAGGGCAGAACTCAATTTGTATAACGTAACCGCTCAAATGGTGAATAATATGAGAAATATTTGAAACAAAATTTGGAGGAAAACAAAAATTTATTAACACTACCCCGATGATTAAAAAATTTTTTCCGCAGGAAAGCATGTTTCATACTGTTATATTTCGTAATGGATCTGAAACTGCTCTCAAGTATACAAATGCTCACTATTTTTGTGGTAACCTTAAACTCGTTATTGAGCCGACCGGAGGCGGATTTCATTGTAACACTGGCCAATTGGCTATCCAAGTGGCAGCACATCCAGAAGGTGAAGCAGGACTTCTGGTCAAGTTGGTACGAAGGATATCATCTTCAACTCAACCTCTGCCAGAAATGATCCAGAGGTTCGCACGAGGTACTATTAAAGGAGGACCATCTTGCACAGCTCCAATGGCACCTTGGTTGCATTGAGAAGGTGCACCCCAGACCGGATGGCATCACCCGGTCAGTCATCGTTCGAACCATCCAAAGAAACCACTGCCGTAACGTAAGGCACCTGGCCCACCTACCAGTAGATGATACGAGCGTTTAGC
>NW_016990413.1:0-386 GCF_001483705.2 Eufriesea mexicana | reverse complement strand
TTGCTTGCATAAATAAGGAGGACAGATTCTATTGTCATGCTATAGCCGTCTCAGTACTATAGAATCTGGATGGAAAACTCAATTTTATTAACATTCTTGACTAACATCGTGTAGAGCTATCTACCTTGCATAAATAAGGACGAAAGATTCTATTGGCGTACTATAGCCACAGCACTGCACTGGAATCTGGCTGGAAAGTTCAATATTATTGACAGTTTCGACTACTATCGTGGTGAGCTATCTTTCTTGCATAAACAAGGTGGAAAGAATCTATTGGCGTGCTATAGCCATTGCATTGCTGCAGAATCTGACTGGAAAATTCAATTTTATTAACATTTTCGTCTATTATCGTGGTGAGCTACCTTTCTTGCATAAATAAGCAGGGT
>NW_016990412.1:0-3550 GCF_001483705.2 Eufriesea mexicana | reverse complement strand
CTGTACGCTGCGCAACTTTCACGCCGGGCTTCAAGAACCATTACCTGCAATGTAGGCTCCAACCACTGCCAACACGAGGCCAACACAGCGACCGACGGATGGACTACACGTAGGCAGAAGGCCCGGGCTGAAAAGATCTCCCGAGTTACCGATGATCACGTGCGTATCCGTCGTCCCGATCCTGGCGAAACACTACCGATATGAGGCTGCTGGCCCACCTCGACGTAGGTGCACGCCAGCTAGACACCGTTGGTTCGCCAGGCCCATACTACGGCTGACGATGTTCGACCGTAGTCCCCCGGGGTTTCCTATCCTGGCATGGGGTCGCGATGGAATTGCAATTTGACCGCGGAACGTGTTTCATCTACCGAGTGTGTTTTCGAAACTGTGCCCTCGGCGATACAATCGTTGCGGAAAAATAGCGGTTTGAATATTTTCCGCTGAAAATACATCCACGCATCGTCATTTGATATTTAACGATAAACCTAACCCAGATTAATTGACCCCCGAATGAGAAAAGGAAAGAAGAGTTTGGAAAGGTACAGAAATATGAATTTAACTTATATTGGGCGCAATATCACGCAATCATGTGACCAAAGCAATGATCGATTCAATGGGGAATTTCAAGTAAAAGGTTTGGACAAGTTTTTGGGTTTGAGCTTTGGCAGGTTTAATGTACGAATTAATGCTAACCTTCTACTAGTACCTTCTTGAGTCCTTACACACTGATATACTTACGAGAAACTGAAAATAATGATGTTACTAAGTTACAATTAGCTACATAAAAGCACGTTTTATTCTAAATAAAAACTTGTCAATATATGGATTTATTCAAATTTCACGGTAGTTAATATGCGCTCCATGTAATTTCAGCCTAATGCGATTGCAATTGATATTTATGAGATTCAGTATGAGATACTAACGACGATGTAGGCTTATAATCGTATTGTAAGAGGTTAGCGACACGCACTGCTGTGTATATCGTTTGCATACCTTCGTGAGTCTTACTTTCGCATCCCGGGATTGAATTTGTGTTAACACTGTCTGACTGTAGAAGACAGAGACATTTTCTTGCTGAAAATTGGACAAAATTGGAACACTGGTAGTTTCGATATAAAAAATTTCTTTTTTGCATTACGTTCAATTACGGTTTATAAATCCACTAGAGTCACATCACGAAAGTTAATGGGCAATTTTTCGTTTCCAAGTAAGTTTGTAGTAATTTTCCTGCTATTTTTCAGATCGGCTAATCTCGTATAGATAAAGCTTCAAATAAGGGAACTGAGTACTAATAAATGTTACGATATTAAGCAATAATTCATACGGCCGACCAAACCGTATTAAGCTATCTGGTTAATCAATGTTCCAAGTTATTTAATCCGTATAACTTAACACTGTGTAATAACAACTTGAACAGCAATTTTAGTCCACCAGCCAACATTAATTAAAATAACGTACTGCGCAAAGCTTCAATGCATATAGCGATATTACCGAGAACCAGGAATCCAGCAATAAATCCATGCCATGTGTATAACCAAGCATTCACATAGCAAATAACCCTCTAGGGCAGGACGGAAATGAATGCAAAAGACTTCCAGGAATATTGTGGGAGGGATCTCCAGTGGAATATTTGACGCAAGGGAGATCATACCAATGGCTCCCTGATATCGAATATGTAGCCAGTTCTTGTATTCCTGCCCTTTGAAGTATCTTTTCTGTCTTTCGTTTTTCCGTCTCGTGCGGTTTCAAAATGCATCCGTGTCGAATCTGGGAAGAAGTTGATCTTCGTTCACGCGTCTGTTTGCCAAGAGAGTGTTGAAATGCTGTCAGCATTACGCCGCTAATATTATACATTGCCAAAAGGAAATGTATGATTTTCAGATAAGGTGTTTCTGGCGGTTAACATAAGCCAGCTACCCGCACACGCAAGGGCGATGGTAATAAACACACAAACGCCCCCGAAAGGAGGGACTGGGATGCGCCCAATCAGCGCGAAACGGGAGTGCCACAGGGCACAATCGGTTCTGCCAATATGACTAATTGGGATACTATCCCCAATCGCCTACACTGGTGTTGGGACGGGAAATTTCTAAATGCCTACTGCCTTAGCAGGGCAGCACCCGTGCTGTACGATGCGCAACTTTCACGCCGGGCTTCAAGAACCATTACCTGCAATGTAGGCTCCAACCACTGCCAACACGAGGCCAACACAGCGACCGACGGATGGACTACACGTAGGCAGAAGGCCCGGGCTGAAAAGATCTCCCGAGTTACCGATGATCACGTGCGTATCCGTCGTCCCGATCCTGGCGAAACACTACCGATATGAGGCTGCTGGCCCACCTCGACGTAGGTGCACGCCAGCTAGACACCGTTGGTTCGCCAGGCCCATACTACGGCTGACGATGTTCGACCGTAGTCCCCCGGGGTTTCCTATCCTGGCATGGAGTCGCGATGGAATTGCAATTTGACCGCGGAACGTGTTTCATCTACCGAGTGTGTTTTCGAAACTTTGCCCTCGGCGATACAATCGTTGCAGAAAAATAGCGGTTTGAATATTTTCCGCTGAAAATACATCCACGCATCGTCATTTGATATTTAACGATAAACCTAACCCAGATTAATTGACCCCCGAATGAGAAAAGGAAAGAAGAGTTTGGAAAGGTACAGAAATATGAATTTAACTTATATTGGGCGCAATATCACGCAATCATGTGACCAAAGCAATGATCGATTCAATGGGGAATTTCAAGTAAAAGGTTTGGACAAGTTTTTGGGTTTGAGCTTTGGCAGGTTTAATGTACGAATTAATGCTAACCTTCTACTAGTACCTTCTTGAGTCCTTACACACTGATATACTTACGAGAAACTGAAAATAATGATGTTACTAAGTTACAATTAGCTACATAAAAGCACGTTTTATTCTAAATAAAAACTTGTCAATATATGGATTTATTCAAATTTCACGGTAGTTAATATGCGCTCCATGTAATTTCAGCCTAATGCGATTGCAATTGATATTTATGAGATTCAGTATGAGATACTAACGACGATGTAGGCTTATAGTTGTATTGTAAGAGGTTAGCGACACGCACTGCTGTGTATATCGTTTGCATACCTTCGTGAGTCTTACTTTCGCATCCCGGGATAGAATTTGTGTTAACACTGTCTGACTGTAGAAGACAGAGACATTTTCTTGCTGAAAATTGGACAAAATTGGAACACTGGTAGTTTCGATATAAAAAATTTCTTTTTTGCATTACGTTCAATTACGGTTTATAAATCCACTAGAGTCACATCACGAAAGTTAATGGGCAATTTTTCGTTTCCAAGTAAGCTCAGACTCAATGAAGAGTGTACCAGCGTCAAGTTACTGATTAAAAGATATATATTGTAGAATATTCGCATGCTGCAACTACATTAACACGCACTAGCCATACTGAATAAGAACAAGGAAACTCCATCTGGTTTTTAAAGTAACAGCAAACAAGTTCGGAGATGAATGGAATACTTTATTCGGAAAGGTATTTCATAGCATTCGAAACTCGTA
>NW_016990411.1:0-683 GCF_001483705.2 Eufriesea mexicana | reverse complement strand
GTATGGATGGATGGATGGATGGATGTGTGGATGAAAGGCTGTATGGATGAATGGATGTTTGGAAGGATGTATTTATGGATGGATTTATGTATGGAAGGGTGGATATATGGATTAATGTATGTCTGGATGGATAGTTGTATGGGTGCATGGATGTATGGACGGATGTATGTATAGATGGATGTATGTGTGAACAAATTGAGGTATGGATTGACGCATGCACGGATGTATGGACATATGCATGCATATATGTATGTATGTATGGATGGATGGTTGTATGGATGGATTGGAGTATGGATGGATGGATTTATGGATGTACGTATTTATGAATGTATGGATGTATGATTCGGTTGGATGGATGAATGGTTGCATGGATGTATGGATGTATGTATTTTCGAATGTATGGATGTATGGATGTATGGATGAAAGGACTTATTGATGTACGAATGTATGGTTGTACGGATGTGTGGATGTATGGATGTATATTTGTATGGATGTATGGATGGAGGCGTGTATGTATTGATATATGTATGGATGTATGGATGGATGGATGGACTGTTGGATGTATGTAACAATTTATTGATGTATGTACGGATGTATGTATGGATATATATATGGATGTGTGTATGGATGTGTATATGGGAGTATGTGTGGATGTATGAATGGATGTATGTATGGATGTGTGT
>NW_016990410.1:0-302 GCF_001483705.2 Eufriesea mexicana | reverse complement strand
TGTGTATTTATGAATGTATGGATGTATGTAATGGATGTATGTATGGATGTACGTATGGATGTAAGGATGTATTGATGGATCTATGGATGTATGTATGGATGGATGGATAGGTGTGTGGGTGGATATAGGTATGAGTGGTCGAATGTATGGATGTATCGCTGGATGTATGTATGTATGTACGGATGTACGTATGGATGGTTGTATGGATGGAAGGAAGAATGGATGGATGGATTTAGGGGTGTATGTATGTATGGATCTATGGATGTATGGATGGATGGACGTATGGATGCATGTACTTATGA
>NW_016990409.1:0-297 GCF_001483705.2 Eufriesea mexicana | reverse complement strand
GAGAATTTCTGCGTTCTACTGCGCTCCAATATATTCTGCTTGGCCCTGGCGAGAACATCAACGATGTTCTCGCCACGCTACTTTTAATTACTTACCGTTTGGTTATGTTACTTTTGGTTAACTTAGGATAGGGCAGCTTTGACTTTTGTGCTATACATAGTTATTCGGTGGTTTTTTGCGATCTACTATGCTCTACTCTGTTCTGCTTCGCTCTGGGGGGCCTAGGCAAGTTGCGTTGAGTTAGAGTACGTTCGGTCATTCCAGGTTAGTAGGGGTACGGCTTTCATACCTTTAACT
>NW_016990408.1:0-334 GCF_001483705.2 Eufriesea mexicana | reverse complement strand
CACTGGAGCACAGTAGTTCGCCGAAATCCCCTGCATTGCAATGAGTAGCGCAAAAGTCGATGGAACCCTAACAAGGCCTGACTTAACCTAACCTAAGCAAACGCAGCGTAACTCAACAGAGCGTGCCGCGACCACCGCTGCCCGACTCCACAGAGCCAAGCAGGGAACAGCAGAGCGCAGTAGATCACTGGAACCCGCCGGATAATAGTGCATAGCGCGAATGTCGGAGCAACCATAACCAAACATAAACTGGCACAACATAATCAATCGAAGCTTAGAACAAAATAACGTGCCGCGACTATTGCTGTCCTCCCGTGAGACATGCATAACGTAG
>NW_016990407.1:0-420 GCF_001483705.2 Eufriesea mexicana | reverse complement strand
GCAGTAATCGACCGCACTGCTTTGTATAGCACAAAAGTGGAAGATATCCTAATCTCACCCATCCTATCCTAACCTAACCGATCGTGGTCTATCTCAACATAAGATGCAGAGACTATAATAGCTGGCCTCCCCAGAACCAAGCATAGCATATTAGAGCACTGTAGGGTGCTCAAATCCACCGAATATCTGTGAATAGCGCCAAAGTAAAAGCTATCTTGGCCAAACTTTGACCAACCTAACATTACCGAACGTAACCAATCTCATCGTTACGTGCAAAGCATTATTGCTGTCCTTCACAGTGCCAACCAAAACACACTAGAGCGCTCTAGAGCGCTGATATCCACCGAGCAGCAGTGCATAGCACAGTAGACAGAGCAACAACCTCCTATCCCACCCAAATGCAATATTGCAGAACGCAAC
>NW_016990406.1:0-383 GCF_001483705.2 Eufriesea mexicana | reverse complement strand
ATGCGCACCACCATATTAGACGATAATGTGCTTTCCGGTCAGATTCCACTGCAATGCAAGAGCGGCAGCCAACGAATGGAATCTTTCCTTCGTATTTATACAGATTCGTCTGCTCGCCTCAAAATTTGAGGATAAGGTCAATAGAATTGAACTTTTCGAGCAGATTCTACTGCAATGCAATTGCTAAAGCAAGCCAATAGAATCTTTCATACTTATTTATGTAGAATATCTTGCTCACAGCGTTATTAGTCGAAATTGTCAATAAAATAGCACATTTCAGACAGATTATACTGCAATGCTATTGCTATAGCAAACCATTTGAACCTTACCTCGTTGTTTACGCAGAAAAGGCTGCTCACCTCAATATTTGTCGAAAATGTCAA
>NW_016990405.1:298-577 GCF_001483705.2 Eufriesea mexicana | reverse complement strand
TATCTTTAACTTTTGTGCTATATACTGCTTTTCGGTGTGTTTCTGTGCCATGCTGTCCTCTAACATGGTCTGCCAGGCTCTGGGGAGGCCAGCAATAGCGGTCGCGGCACGTTAGGTTCAATTAGGCTATTCTTGGTCATGTTCTGTTGGTTTGGGTTAGGTTTAGGTCGCTCTGACTTTTTTCATATACACTGCGATTCAATGGATATCTGCGTTCCACTCTCCACTAATGTGTCCTACTCGGCTCTGGGGAGGACAGCGATTGTGGCCTCGGTACGT
>NW_016990405.1:0-241 GCF_001483705.2 Eufriesea mexicana | reverse complement strand
GGCTTTCGCGGTATACACAGCTATTCGTTGGATTTCTGCGCTCTACTGTGTTCCGGTACGTTCCGCATGGCACACGGGAGGCCAGCAATAGTGGTCTGGGCACGTTAGGTTGGATTATGTTGCACTTGTTTATGTCACGTTTGGTTAGTTTAGGACAGGACATTTTCGACTGTTGCTTTATACACTGTTCTTAGTAGGCTTACTGCGCTCTACATTGCTCTACTCTACGCTACTCGGCCCT
>NW_016990404.1:0-561 GCF_001483705.2 Eufriesea mexicana | reverse complement strand
AAAGTTCCAAGACCTACATTACTGGCCCGCTCAGAGTCGAGCAGAGAATGGTATAGCAATGTGTAGCGTGGAAATCTACCGAATAACTGTGTATTGCACAAAAGTCAAAGCTATCTCATCGTAAACATCCAAACGTAATACAGTAAAACGTAACAAAAAGGAACATACCGTGCAGAAACCGCCATTGCTGGAATCCACTGAGCCAGGCACTGTACACTAGAGCAAAATACGGCGCAGAAAACAGCGAAACAGCTGCGTACGGAACAAATGTCAATTATATCCTAAACTAACGGACCTAACGCAAACTAACCAAACGCAGACTAACTACACAAAACGACCTGAGACCACCACTGCTGGCATCCCCACCTCCAAGCAAAACATATTATTGGGGCGTAAAGCGCAGAAGTCAATATAATGTCAGTGTAAAGCAGGTAAGTTAAAGCTAACCAAACCAAACCCAAACTAGCCTAACGTAACCGAACGTAACATAACTCAACCTAACGTGCCGAGAACAACGTTGCTGGCCTCCCTAGAAACAAGTAAACTTGTAGGAGCACAGCA
>NW_016990403.1:0-558 GCF_001483705.2 Eufriesea mexicana | reverse complement strand
TGGATTGATGTATGGATGGATAGATGTATGGATGTATGGATGGATGTATTTATGGATGTGTGGTTGTATGAATGTATGGATTGATGGATGTATGGATGGATGGAAGTGTGGATGGATGGATGTATGTAAAGACGGATGTATGGATGAATGTATGTATCCATGAATGGTTGGATGGATGGATGGATTGAGGTATGGATGAACGGATGTACGGATGTATGGATGTATGTATGAATGGATGTACGGATGGATGGATGCATCGACTGACGGACGAACGGATGGATGCATTTATGGAGGTATGGGTGTGGGGATGTATGGATAAATATATGTATGGATGGATGGATGTATGGATGGATGGATTTGTGGATGGGTGAATGGGTGGATGTATGTATGGATGTATGCATGGATGTATGTATGGATGCATTTACGGATGTATCTATGCATGTATATATGGATGAGTGTATGGGTGTATGCACGGATGTATGGATATATGTATGTACGTATGTATGGATGTACGTGTGGATGGATGAGTGTATGGATGGGTGGATTTGTGGATGTGTG
>NW_016990402.1:0-675 GCF_001483705.2 Eufriesea mexicana | reverse complement strand
TCGCACGCGAGGAGTTGGGCCATGCGGTCGTCAAGATAGGGGCGAGAAGCACCGACACCGGACAGGACGGCATCCCAGGCCGAGCCTTCGCACTGGCTCTGGAGGCGTGGGGTGATTGACAATGTGCGACGGCTGTTCGACAGCTGCCTCAGGACCGGTCGCTTCCCAGCATGTTGGAAGAGAGCGAGTGTCGTGTGGATCCCGAAACCAGGGTAGCCGCCGGACACTCCAAGGGCATACTGGCCGATATGCCTGCTCGACGAGGCGGCAAGCTTTTCGGGGGCAATCTAGTTGCCCGCCTCCGAGAGCAATTAACGGACGCGTGTCCTGATCTCAACGTTAGCCAGTTCGGATTACGGCCAGGTCGGCCGACGGTCGTCGCAGTTGAGCGCTTTCGTACCCTGTCGGAGGCTGCCGTTTTCCGGGCCTGGGTGGTGCTGACGGTCGGCGTGCATATCGCCAACGCCTTCAACACCCTGCCCTAGGCCGCCATCCTGTGTGCCCTGTTGTACCACAGGGTTGCCCAATACATGATGGCGGTGATCGGCGACTATTTGGCGGAGCGCTTGATCGAGTATCCCGGGCGATGCTCGACCGTCGTGCGGGCGACGATCTGCGGGATTCCACGGGGATCGGTACTCGCGCCTATCCTCTGGGACCTCGCGTACGTCGCCG
>NW_016990401.1:0-589 GCF_001483705.2 Eufriesea mexicana | reverse complement strand
TACGGCTATAGCCCGCCAATATAGTCTTTCCTCCTTATTTATGCAATAGAGTTGGCTCACCACAATGTTATTTGAAAATGTCAATAAAATTAAATTTTCCATGCAGATTCTAGAGCATTGCGACGGCAATTGCACGCCAATAGGATCTTTCTTCCTTAGCCTTGCAACGAAGTTAGCTCACCACGATATTAGTCGAAAATGTCAATAAAATTTAATGTTCCAGCAAGATTCAATGGCATTGCAGTGGCTATAGCATGTCAATAGAATCTCCCCATCCTTATTTAAGCTAGAAATATAGAGAGTTAGCTCACCACGAAATCCGAAGAAAATGTTAATCAAATTGGATTTTCCAGCCAGATTCTATAGCATTGCAACGGCTATAGCACGCCAACAGTATTCTTCCTCCTTGTTTATGCAAGAAAGATAGCTCACAACAATATTAGTCGAAAATGTCAATAAAATTTAATGTTCCAGCCTGATTCTATAGCATTGCTACGGCATTAGCACGCCAACACAATTCTTCCCTATTATTTATGCAAGAAAGTTAGCTCATCACGATATTAGTAGAAAATGACAATAAAATTGAATT
>NW_016990400.1:421-649 GCF_001483705.2 Eufriesea mexicana | reverse complement strand
CACATTCTATATCATTGCAATCACTATAGCCTGCCAGTAGAGTCTTTCCCCCTTACTTATGCAAGAAAGGCTGGTCACCACAATATTAGACGAAAATGTCAATAAAATTGAATTTTCCTGCCGGATTCTACAACATTTCAGCGCGTATAGCACGCCAATAGAATCCTTCCTCCTTATTTATGCAAGAAAGTTTTCTCCCCACGATATTAGTCAAAAATGTCAATAAAA
>NW_016990400.1:0-236 GCF_001483705.2 Eufriesea mexicana | reverse complement strand
AGAATCTTTCTTCCTTGTTTATTCAAGAAAGATAGCTCACCACCATATTAACCGAAAATGTCAATAAAATTGAACTTTACAGCCAGATTCTACAGCATTGCAATCGCAATAGCACGCCAAAAGTATCTTTCCTCCTTATTTATGCAAGATAGATAGCTCACCACGGTTTTAGCCGAAAATGTCATAAAATTGAACTTTCCAGCCCGATTCTGCAGCATTGCAATGGGTATAGCACG
>NW_016990399.1:0-571 GCF_001483705.2 Eufriesea mexicana | reverse complement strand
ATATCATTGACCTTTGTGATTTACACAGAAACGCGGAGGGGTTGGGCGCTCTACTGTGCTCTAGTATATTCTGGTCGGCTCTGTGGCGTTCAGCAGCAGTGGTCTAGCCACGTTTGGTAGAGCATCGTCACGTTCGGTTATGTTGCGTTTCTGTTATGTTAGGCTAGAGCAGCTTCCACATTTGTGCTATACACTGCTATTGTATGGACTCCTGGGCTCTACCGTGCCCTACTATGCTCTGTTCGACATCGGGGTGGCCGGAAATAGTGGTCTCGGCGCGTTAGGTTGAAATGGGATACGGTTGGTTTTATTACATCTGTTGGGGTTACGTTCGGATAGCTTCAACTTTCGTGGTACACACTGCTACTCGATGGATTTCTTCGCTCCACTGTGCTCTACTATACTATGCTCGACTCTGGGGAGGACAGTAATTGTGGTCTCGCCACGCTAGGTTGTGTCTGGTTACTCTCGGGTAGGTTAAGGTTGTTTGGGTTATTTCTGGATGGCTTTGACTTTCTCGGCATAGACTGCTGTTCGCTGGATTTCTGCGATCTACTGTTCTCTACTGCGC
>NW_016990398.1:295-539 GCF_001483705.2 Eufriesea mexicana | reverse complement strand
TTGAGTCATGCTACGTTAGGCTAGGTTATGTTAGATCAGGTTATGTTAGGATATCTCCGACTTTTGAACTAACTGCAATGTGGCGGTTTTCTGCGAACTATTGTTCTCTTATACACTCTGCTTGCCTTTGTGGATGCCAGCAGTAGTGGTCTGGTCATGTTAGATTGAGTTAGGCCTCGTTTGGATGTCTTACGTTTGGCTGGGCTAGGATAGGCTACTTTGGCCACTGTGCTATTCACTGCTT
>NW_016990398.1:0-217 GCF_001483705.2 Eufriesea mexicana | reverse complement strand
TATGGTACACTACGTTTGCATAGGTAAGGTAAGGTCAGGTTAGGTCAGAATATGTTTGACTACTGCGCGATACACTGCAGTGAGGTGGATTTCTGCTCTCTGCTGTGCTCTAATACTTCCTGCTTGTCTCTGGGGTGGACAACAAGAGCCGCGCCGTCCTGTTAGGTTGTGTTACGTTACGTTTGGGCATGTCACGTTTGGCTAGGTTAGGAAAGGC
>NW_016990397.1:0-725 GCF_001483705.2 Eufriesea mexicana | reverse complement strand
AATTTGTTATTGCAATTATTGTAGAATTTATTATTGTTAGAATTCATCATCACAACATAATTAGACTTTCTTATTTAAATAATATCAACCATTTAATATACTATCTGCTTCTTCATGATTTGATACTATTATATTGTAACTATTCAAAGAAATGATATCCTTAGCTAATATTAAAGAACATTCTTTTTTTCAGTTACGATACCCTTTCATTACATTTTTATAATTCTCTTTATATTCTCTTTATACCAAATTTTCATTCACTTGGATTTATTAACATACTTTTTGATAATAATTTATTAAATTTTCTAGCAATAAATCCTCTTACATGCTCTTGTGTTTCACAGCAAATACCATTTACAGATTGAAAAGTACCAAGTTCAATATTTATATTCAGATTACCAGAATGTTTAATTTTACCAAACACATAATTCAAATATCATTTCTTCAACAAAAATGTTGGATTAATGTTTCAAAAATTTTCAAAGTTATAATTTTTTATTCAAATTGGTTTTCATATATCATTTGTGTTTTTTTATAACATAAATAATTACGTTTAGATTCACATTTTTTATCTCATAAAGTAAATCCAGTATTTCCTATACTTGGATCATGTAAATATAAATAATTAATCATTATTTATTTCTTCTTATTTTTAATTATTCTACGAACAATATTTTCTAAACAATTCATACATCAATTTTGATTGAATTCTATACTTTTGTTAC
>NW_016990396.1:0-1581 GCF_001483705.2 Eufriesea mexicana | reverse complement strand
TGTATAGCGCAGGAATCCACTGAACAGCAGTGTATAGCACAAAAGACAAAGAAATCCTGACCATACCTTTCTAACATAACCTAACGGGACGTCGCTTAGCTCAAATTGACCTGCCGGGATCACTATTACTGGCCGCCGCAGGATCGATCAGACTACAGTATAGCAATGTGGAGGGCACAAGTCCACCGAATGGCAGTGCACAGTACAAAAGACAAGGAAATCCTGTCCGAACCTTCCCAACCTAACCTAGCGAATGGTAACATAACTCAACCCAACGTGCCGAGACCACTGTTGCTGGCCTCCCAGAGCCAAGCAGAATGTGCAGGAGCACATTAGAGCGCAGAAGTCCACCGCAATGCAGTCTATATCACAATAGACAGAGATAACGTGGCCGAACCTGACATAGCATATCCTAACATATCGTGACGCGACCACTATTCCTCGCGTCCACAAGGGCAAGCAGAATATGATAGAGGGTAGTACAGCGTAGAAGCCCAAAGCATAGCAGAGTAAAGCAAAAAAGTCTTAGCCCAAGCTAACCTAACCTAATCATGCGTTATCTATCCCAGCCTAACGTGCCGCAACTAGCATTGCTGGACTCCACAGTGCGAAGCGGAGCATCATGGAGAAGAGTAGGTGGCAGAAATCCATAAGCGCGCAGCGCATTGCACAGAAGTCCAAGCAGCCCTAACCTATACAAAGCTAACCTAACGTTGCCAAACTTAGCCACTCCCAATCAAACGTGCCTAGACCACAACTACGGGCCACACCGGAGGCAAGCAGAGCATACTGTGGCGCAGTAGAGCGCAGAAGTCCCCCGCATTCCAGTGTACTGCACAAAGGTGGAAGACATCCTTACCGAACCTGACCAAAGCTGACCAAACCAAACGTAGTCTAACTCAACATTGCGTGCTGAGACCACTATTGCTTGAATCCCCAGAGCTAAACGGAGCATACTAGAGCACACTAGAGCCGAGAAATACACCGGAAAGCAGTGTAGCGCACAAAAGTCAACGCTATCTTGCCCTAACCTGACGAAACGTAACGTACCCAGACGTAACATAACAAAAACCAACGTCCCAGAACACTAATGCTGTCCTCCCAATGGTCGAGCAGTGAATAGTAGATAAAGGTAGAGCACAGGAGTCCTCCGAATAGCAGTGCATAGCACTGACGTTAAAGCCACCCCAGCCAAGCCCATGTCAACCAAGCATAACCGATCGTAACCTAGTACAACCCAACGTGTCGATAACACAATTTCTGGCACCCAAGAGCTAAGCAGAAGTTACTAGGGTACAGTAGAGTGCCGATAACCACCTCATTGTTGTGTACATCACAAAGGTCAAAGATATCATAATCTAACCCAGACAGACCAAACCTAACCTAACGTAACGTAACGAAACCTAAAGTGCCGCGACCACTAATTCATGACTCCCAACACAAAACCAGAAATCATTAGTGGAGAGTACGGCGCAGAAATACATAACGTCGCAGTGTGTAGCAGAAAATTCAAGCCTATCCAGGCCTTACCAATGTTAACCTAACCTAACCAAGCGTAACATAACACAACCTAACCTTCCG
>NW_016990395.1:0-585 GCF_001483705.2 Eufriesea mexicana | reverse complement strand
GTGTGCAGCAAGAAAGTCGGAGATAACCTGAACAAGCTTAACCTAGCCTAACCTATCCTAACCGAACCAAACGTAACATAACAAAACCTAACGTGCCACGGCCACTATCGTTCGCCGTTCGTGCAGAGCATAGTAGAGCAATGTAGTACGGAAAGGTCCAGCGAATATCAGTGTATAGCACAAAAGACGGAGATACCCCAGCACAACCTGGCCCAAACTAACCTAGCCGAAGGCAACATGGCACAATACAACGTGGCGCGGCAACTGCCGCTGGCCACCACTGAGCCAAGCGGAGTGCATCAGAGCGTAGTCGGCCACTGAAATCCACCGAGTAACAGTGTACATTACGAAAGTCAAAGCTACCGTAACCAACCTTAACCTAACCTAACCCAACCAAACGAAACATTCCTCAAAATGACGTGCCACGACCGCTATTGCTCGACTCCCCAGGGTCGAGCAGAATGTAGTAGAGACCAGTAGATCAACGAATCCCACCTCATAACAGTGTACAGCACGGAAGCAAATGTATATTCTACTAACCTAGCCAAACGTAACATAACCAAACGTTACCTAACTCAATCTAAA
>NW_016990394.1:0-922 GCF_001483705.2 Eufriesea mexicana | reverse complement strand
TGTTTTATTCTGAATTTCGAATTTTCTTTGGCAGAAATTGTGTTCTTCTCTTTAATAAAATCTCCTGTTCGTAATTAATTAATTAAATTACCAATAAAAAATTGTGAGGAATAAAAAAATTTCTGTACTTCTGAATTTAATTAATTAAATATATATATAGGTAATAAATAACTCAAATAAAAATAATTCAAGTAAAACATCAACTATAAAAACATTAGTGTTAGATACAAGAAAATAAATAAACGAGTATAACAATAATAAATGGTGGAAAATCCCAAGAAAAAAATTACTGGATGAATTCAAAAATACCAATAAAAAGAAATGTGAAAATACAAGAAAAAAATAGATAAAGAAATATAATTTGAACAATAAAATAAAAAAATTAGGTAATCAGACAAGTAATCAAACACAAATGAAAAAGAAATCGGTTCACAATACGAATCATTCGACAAATTCACTGGGATGGACCACCGCTGGGTTAGCAGTTGAAACATTCTCTAACTAGAAACGAATTTCCAGGCAGAGTAGAGAATTATGGGGGTTTGGAGCAGCAACAAGACCAACCACCAGCCGGTTGACTCTTCCGCAAGTTGCAGGACCTGCTGCCAAATTCAGCAACAAGTTCACCGTAACGGGCGGCGGGTACGCGAGATACCGCTCCTCTCCACCTTCTCATCCTCCTCCATCTTCTCACGGAGAAGCGCCGATGGACGCTTGTATTTCTTGGCAACCACCTTCGCCAAACATTGTCACCGATCCTACGTCAATTTCAGCAACAAGTCCAGTTTCCTGTTTAACTTTTCGTGCACACTCCTTCGGCGTCGTTGTCGTCGCCGCTCTGATGGCTCTCTCCTTCGCACTCGACCTCGTCTTTGCGATAACACGTCCGGCTAGCCACCATACGCTTCCATTTAGCGAATCT
>NW_016990393.1:0-579 GCF_001483705.2 Eufriesea mexicana | reverse complement strand
CGTCTATAACTAATGCCCTAGCGATAATGGGTCAGGCCTTTGTCATTCTAGAATTGTAATAGACACTAAATAATAATTGAGCAGATCAATCCAACGACTACAGTGCTCTCTTGATTTGCACATCAATCCAACGGCTACAGTGCTCTCTTGATGGAAGTACTAAGAACCGTACCTTCAATTGTAAATAGTGCTAGCCGTAGCCGCTCAATACAATGGAAACCCTAGACATTCATTGGAATATAAGTGATTACCGAACAGATTAATCCAGGTGTTACAGTGCTGTATTGGTTAACGTACCAACTACCGTACTTGGAATTGTAAGTGTCGCCAGCCATAACCGTGCTATCCATTGATCACTATAGGCTTGCTTTGAAACTGCATCAAAAGTGAACAAATTACTCCAACGGCTACAGTGCACAATTGGTGGACGCATCAACTGCCATACTCATTACTTTAAATATCTACATCCTTAATTGTTGCCTACATTGCTTACACTAAAGCTACTGTGGAACTTATTTCATCACAGTGCAGATTAATCCGACGCCTACAGTGACCTATTGGGGGATATACAAGCTACCG
>NW_016990392.1:0-615 GCF_001483705.2 Eufriesea mexicana | reverse complement strand
AGTGCAGATGGCAGAAATCCATATAATCGCAGTGTATACAGGAAAAGTCAAAGCTAGCCGAGCGCAAACCGAACCAACAAGACAAAACCAAATTTAGCATGAAACAACCTAGCGTCGCTATTGCTACCATCCACAGAGCCAAGCAGGACATACTAGAGCAGAGTAGAGCGCTGAAATCCATCGAATAGCAGTGTACAGCACAGAAGATAAAACTATCCTTACGAAACGTGTCCTAACCTAACCTAAGTGAACGTGGCATGTCTCATCGTAACGTGCCGAGACCACTTTTGCTGACCTCGCCAAATGCAAGCTGAAAATACGAGCGCAATGTAGGGCGCAGGAACCCAGCTTGTAGCAGATTGTAGCACTAACGTCAAAGCTATCCTCTCCTATCCTAGACAATCGCAAAATAGCCTAACGTATCCTAACTCAACCTAACGTCCTGCGATCACTATAGCTGGCCACCCCACAGACAAGCGGATCACATTATTGGTGAGTTGAATGCAGAAATCCAAAGAATCTCAGTGGGTATCAGGAAAATGGTTGTTATCGAATCACAACCCACACCAACAGGACGAAGCAGAACACAGTGTGACACAACCTAACGTGCCGAGA
>NW_016990391.1:0-1728 GCF_001483705.2 Eufriesea mexicana | reverse complement strand
ATCCTTATTATTACAACTAGTCACGCAATATTAATTTGGAGCGTGATAAGCATTCTAGGACATGGAAGGGATTCGATACGATAGGACGCTACAATTAGTAATTACAAAAGAAATTTTGGAATTGAAACCGTCTACACGTGTATTACATTTATCTACCACCGAAATTAACATTTAACTGTTAATCTTTTGCGAACAATGGCTACAGTATAAGCAATATGGTATTACATTTCTACTTATTAGGTTGACTTCCATGTATGTCACGAGAAAAGGTTAATTATATTTCTATCATTACCGTTTACATATATTTTTATCGTAGACTTACCCTCACGTTTTGTTATTTTCAGTGTACTACAATATATACTCTATGTACAGGATATCCTGCTTATGTTGACGTAGCGAAATATCTCCGAGGAAACCAATTAGAAAGGAACAAGAGAAGCTGCAACAACATAATCCACGATTATGAGAATAGATTCGAATGGTATTACTAAATTTTTGATGCCTGGGCATTTGTTAATATTTTTCTCTTTTCTCCTTTTACGGAATTGTAAACATTTTATTTCAATTTCCTATGTGACGCAGTAGTTCAAATAACTTTTGCTTGCAATATTTATCCGTACAACCTCTGTCCTTTGAAATATTTAGGGAAGATATGAACTTATTAATGCGCGATCATTTTTGAAATTAATTTTATCAAGTTTCATTCTCAGGAAGCTTTAAGAATTTTATCAATTCGAATTCGTGATTATGAAAAGCTTGATATTTCATAGCGAAATCTTTTGTTTATCTTACTACCGAATAGTATTCGTTATGCTCTAAATTCAAGCTTAAATATATTTGAATATAACGCGATCGATATTCTATCAGTTGTTTTATTATAAAGTGGTAGATCGTGCATCAAAGCGATCCATGGATTGGAATTAATTTCCAGTACTTGTATAAGTTTAATGCGCAACGCTAATACAGCTTCCACCGAACCGAAAATCAATGAACACGACCCGGAGCTATGAAAAAATATATATCAGAAGATATAAATGTGAAAACTAAATCACACGATGACGAAATGACGATGGAGAAATATTATCGACTATACAGCATTAAAAATTTTAATGAAATTTAATTCACATCGTCATATACTGTTTGAAATGTTACATGTAAATTACATATATATTATACTAGGTATCTCGTTTATATTAAATTTCCTAATATATTCGTTAATTTACAGATACAACGAATTTTGTTACAACAAAGTTATTTCATTGACGCTTATTATGATTTGTGATTTTTCCTTCAACATCATTTTTTCGAACTTCTAGAATCATCGACTACTTTTTTTACATGTAAATATCTGTTCTTTTATAATGTCACATTTCAGTGGGCATTAAAACAAATTCAGTCACATTATATAACATATGGCATTTAAATAATCTTAATTAAAACATTAAGATAGTTTAACAAAGGTTTTAATAAATAAAAGTAATCTTATTTTTTGATTATAATTATTTTTTCATTTCTACTTCTAATTTATACTATTTAGATAACTAAAACAGTTACAGGTATAGATCTCGTGAATTTTAAGAATGAAAACTAAAAATTAATACAGGAAATCAAGGTATACGATCGAATATAAACAAATATTCTCCTAACTAAACAAACTGTTGGAAGTCAGCTACGCCCATGCAACGATGACGACGTGCCTGTCGAAGGTTGCAGGGCATTACCGACATT
>NW_016990390.1:0-993 GCF_001483705.2 Eufriesea mexicana | reverse complement strand
GTCAGCTGACTTTCTTGTATAAATACGGACGAAATATTCTATTGGCGTGCTATAGCCATAGCAGGGGTATAGAATCTCGATGGAAAACCCAATTTTCTTGACGTTTTCGACTAATATCGTGGTGACCTACCTTTCTTCCATATATAAGCAGGAAAGATTCTATTGGCGTGCTGTAGCCATAGCAAAGGTATAGAATCTGCCCGGAAAATACAATTTTATTGACATTCTCGATTAATATCGTGGTGCCCTAACTTTCTTGCATATGTAAGGAGGAAAGATTCCACTGGCGTGCTATAGCCATGGTATTGCTATAGAATCTGGCTGAAAAATTCCATTTTAATGAAATCATCGACTACTATCGTTGTGACCCAACTTTCTTCCATATACAAGGAGGATAGATTCTACTGGCGTACTGTAGTCATTGCAGTCCAGTAGAATCTGGCAGGAAAATTCAATTTTATTGACACTTTCTACTAATATCGTGGTGAACTGTCTTTCTTGCATAAATAAGGTTGAAACATGCTATTGGCGTGCTATTGCCATGGCAATGCTATAGTATCTCGCTGCAAAATTCAATTTTATTGACGTTTTCGACTAATATCGTGGTGACCTAACTCCCTTGCATGTATAAGGAAGAAAGATTCTACTGGCGTGCTATAGCCATTGCAATGCTATAGAATCTGTCAGAAAAATTCAATTATATTGACATTTTCGACTAATATCGTGATGAGCTATCTTTCTTGCATAAACAAGGAAGAAATATCCTATTGGCGTGCTATAGCCATTGCAATGCTGTAGAATCTGGCGGGAAAACTCAGTTTTACTGACATTTTCGACTAATATCCTGGTGTCCTAATTTTCTTGCATATATAAGGCGGAAACATTCTACTTGCCTGCTATAGACATTGTGATGCGATAGAATCTGGCTGCAAAATTCAATTTTATTGATGTTTTCGACTAATATCGTGGTGAGCTAACTTTCTGGCATATGCA
>NW_016990389.1:0-502 GCF_001483705.2 Eufriesea mexicana | reverse complement strand
ATCTCAAAGCAACGTGCGGCAGCTACAGCTTCTGGCCCCCCAAAGCAAATAAGGGAATATCAGATCACTGTAGGGCATATAAATCCACCGAGTAGCAGCGTATAGCGCAAAATTATAAGTTATCCGAAACATACATAAAATAACCTAGCCTAACCAGGCGTAGCATAACTTGCCGAGACCCCTGTTCCTGGCGTGCTCAGATGCAAGCAGTATGTGAAAGCGCACAGTAAAGCGCAGAAGTCCATAAAACAGCAATGTGTAACGCAAGAGACGAAGCTTTCGTAGCCCAACGCAACTTAGCCTAAAGTAACCCAACTTATTCTAGTTTAACCTGACCGGCCGCGACCACTATTGCTGGCCATCCGAGAGACGAGCATAGTATAGTAGAGCGACGTAGAGCGTAGGAAACCGCCGGATAGCAGTGCGTAGCACAAAAGTAGAAGCCATCCTGATCAAACCCATCCTACTATGACCAAGCTGAACGTATCATATCTTACCAAAC
>NW_016990388.1:0-846 GCF_001483705.2 Eufriesea mexicana | reverse complement strand
CGGTATCGGCTCGTATTGTTGGGTTACGTTACGCTCGGTTAGGATGTGTTAGGCTCTGCTTGGGCAGGAGAGCTTCAACTTCTGGGCTGTACACTGCTATTGGGTGTATGTCTGCCCTCCTTTGTGCTCTAGTATGCCTGGCTTGGCTCCGGGGAAGGCAGTGATAGCGGTCTCTGCACTTCAGGTTCTGTCGGGCTACGTTTGGTTATGTTCTTTTGGCTTGGGTTAGATTTTGGCAGCTTTGACTTTTCCGATATACCTGCGATTATATGGATTTCGGCGGTGTTCCCTCCGCTAACGTGTATCGCTAACGTGTTCCGCTTGACTTTGTGGAGGCCAGCAGTAGTGGTCGCGGCTCGTTATGGTGAGTTAGGCTACGTTTGGTTATGTTACGATTCCCTAGGTCAGGAGAGGACGGCTTTGACTTTAGTGCTATTGCCTACTATTAGGTGTATCTCTGTGCCGCGCAGTGTTCTAGTGCTCTCAGCTTGGCTCTGGGAATGCCATGAAAAGCGGTGTCTGCACGTTACACTGAGTCAGGTTAATTTCGGCTATGTTCCGCTATGATAAGTTTGGTTAGGATAGCTTCAACTTTCGTGTTGTACACTGCCATGAGGAGGATTGCAGGGCCCTACTGTGCTCTAGAATGTTTTCCTTGGCCCTGGGGTGGCCAGTAATATTTCTCGCGGCACGTTTGTCTGAGTTATTTTTCGTTTGGTTATGTCACGACTGGGTTGGTTAGGGAGGGTAGCTTAGACTATAGTGCTATAGTCTGCTACAAAGTGGATTTCAGCGCCCTACAGTGCTGTAGCATTTTTAGCTTGGCTCTTGGAACGCCAGCAATGG
>NW_016990387.1:0-553 GCF_001483705.2 Eufriesea mexicana | reverse complement strand
ATGTATGGGTGGATGGCGGGATATATGGACGGATGGATGTATTGATGTACAGATGTATGGATGGATGAATCGATGTATGTATGGATGTATGGATGCATGGGTGGATGGATGTACGGAATGTATGTATGTATTGATGTATGGATGTATTAATGTACGAATGTATGGATGTACGGATGTGTGTATGTATGGATGTATATATTTATGGACGTATGGATTGATGGATGTATGTATTGATGTATGTATGAATGTATGGATTGATGGATGTGTCGATGGATGGAAGTACGGATTGATGGATTTATGGATGTATGGATGTGCGGATGTGTGGATGTATGCGTGGCTGGATGTATGTATGGATGAACGTATGTATGCATGTATAGATGTATGCATGGATGTAAGGATGGATGGATGTATGGTTGGCCGTATGTATGGATGGATGCATTCATGGGTGGATGAGTGAATGGATGGATGTATGAATGGATGAGTGGGTGTGTGGATGGATGTATTTATGTATGGATTTTTGTATGGATGGATGTATATATGGATGGATGTATGA
>NW_016990386.1:0-578 GCF_001483705.2 Eufriesea mexicana | reverse complement strand
CGTTATTTTGAGTTAGATTATGTTTGCTTATGTTAGGTTGCGTTAAGTTTGGCCAGGATAGCTCTGACTTTCGTGCTGTATACCATTATACTGTGTGCTTATGTGATCTAATGTGTTCTACGTCCTGCTTGGCTATCGGGAGGCCAGCTGCTGTGTTCTCTGCACGTTATATTGTGTTGCGCTTCCTTCGGTTAAGTTAGGTTAGGCCAGGTCATGCAAGGATATCTACGGCCTTTGTGCCATTCACTGCAATGCGGTGGGTTTCTGCGCACTACTGTGTCCTGGTACCTGCTTCCTGTCTCCGTGGTAGTCCGCAATATAGGTCGCGTCATGTTAGGTTGTACTAGGTTACAATGCTTATGCTATGTTTGGTTAGGTTAGTATAGAATAGCTTAGACCCTTGTGCCATACGCTGCTAGTCGGTGGACTTCCGTGCTCTACTCTGCTCTAGTATGCTTTGTGTGGCTCTGTGGTTGCCAACAATTGTGGTCCCGGCCCGACAGGTTGAGCTATGCTACGTTCGGTGAGGTTAGGATAGGAACGTAGAAGTCTAGACTTCTGCGTTATACACCTCTCTC
>NW_016990385.1:1535-2030 GCF_001483705.2 Eufriesea mexicana | reverse complement strand
TGCTTGGCCATGCAGAGACCAGGAATAGTGGTCGCTGCACGTTATTGTGGGTTATGCTTCGTTTGGTTTGGTTGGCTTAGGTCAGGTTATGTTGGGATATCTTCGACTTTGGCCCTTTTCACTTTTATTACGCTAGCTTGTGCTCTCTACTGTGCTCTACAATGTTCTGCTTGGCCCTGGTGAGGCCAGCAACTGCGGCCTCGGCACGCAGGTTTGAGTTATGTTACGTTTCGCATTGTGACGATTGGTTATGTTAGTATATGTTAGCATCGACTTTTGTGCTGTACACTGCTTTCCGCGGAATTTCTACCTTCTACAGTGCTCTATTGTGTTTCGCTTGGCGCTGGCGTTGCAAGCAATAGTGCTCTCGGCACGTTAGGTTGAGTTATGTTACGTTCGTCTTCGTTACGCTTGGTCAGGTTAGGATAGGGTAGTTTCGAGTTTTGTGTTGTACACTGCTATTCGGTAGACTACTGCGACGTACTCTGCTCTAAT
>NW_016990385.1:0-233 GCF_001483705.2 Eufriesea mexicana | reverse complement strand
ATCTATGTGCGATAGTATGTACAGCTTGGCCCTGGAGAGGCAAGTAATTCTTGTGTCGCCCTGTTAGGATGGTGTAGGGTACGTTTGGTTTGGTTGTGTTAGCTATGGCTAGGTTTGGGTTGCTTCGGATTTTCTTCTGTACACTGCTATTCGGCGGATTTCTGCAATCGGTTGTGTTCTGATGTGTTCAGCTTGTCTCTGGAAGTGTTCGCAGGAGTGGCATCGGCACGCTA
>NW_016990384.1:0-309 GCF_001483705.2 Eufriesea mexicana | reverse complement strand
TCTCAGAAATACACCGAAAATCAGTGTATAGCACAAAAAGGATGGCTATTCCGTCCGAACCTTTACTAATCAGGCGTAACCATACAAAACTTAAGACACCCTAACGTGCTGGGACCTCCATTGCTGCCATGCGCAGAGCCAAGCAGAATAAACTAGAGCAGAGAGCAGGAGTCCACCGGACAGTAGTGCATAGCGCAAATGTCAATGCTATTCTACCCAAACCTAATCAATCGTAGCATATCCAAACGTAACATAATTAAGACTATCATGCCGCGGCCACTACTGCTGGCCTCCCTATCCTATGTTAGG
>NW_016990383.1:0-612 GCF_001483705.2 Eufriesea mexicana | reverse complement strand
GCGCCGAAGTCAAAGATATCCCAACCTTGCCTGACATAACCTAACCTAGCCAGACGAAGCCCAACTTAACTTAACGAGACGGGAACAACATTGCTGGCCTCCACATCGCCAGGCAGAGCATATCAGAGCACAGTAAAGGTCATATATGCACCGAACAGCAGCGTATATCATAAAAGTCAAAGCTATCCTTTCCTATCCTATCCAAATTTATAATCGTGCGTAACGTTACACTAACGTACGTAGCACGGCCGCTATTCCTGGTCGCACGAGAGCTAAGCAGAGTATAGCAGAGCAATGTAGAACGCTGAAATCGTCCGGACAGCAGTGTATAGCATAAGAGTCAAAGCTAGCTAAACAAAACCTAACCAAGCCTAACCAAACGTAGCCTAGCCGGGCGTAACATCACAAAGCCTAACATGCCGAGGGCATTATTCCTTTCGTTCACACAGACAAGTACAGTGTGATAACGCACAGAAGAGCGCAGAAGCCCATAGAATAGTAGTGTGTAGCGCAAAAGGCGAAGCTATCGTAACCAAGCCTATCCTAACTTAGCCAAGACAAGCGTAACATAAGTCAGCCTAGTGTGAAGAGGCGACTATTGCAGTCCTCCCC
>NW_016990382.1:442-1334 GCF_001483705.2 Eufriesea mexicana | reverse complement strand
GCCTTCAATCCAATGGCAAGTACAGCCATCTACTTGCCAGAGAATGGGTCTATTCAAAACCTACTACCTGTTATAGCTTGGTGAATAGATCGCCTAACGCCTTCATTCCAATGGCAAGTACAGACATCAACTTGCCAGAGAATAGGACTATTCGAAATCTGTAACTTGTTATAGCTTGGTGAATAGATCGCCTAACGCATTCAATCCAATGTCAAGTACGGCCATCTACATGCCAGAGAATAGGTCTATTCAAATTCTATAATCTGTTATAGCTAGGCGTATAGATCGCCTGACGCCTTGAATCCAATGGCAATAGCAGTCATCTGCTTGCCAGAGAATAGGTCAATTCAAAATCTATAATACGTTATAGCCTGGTGAATAGATCGCCTAACGCCTTCAATTCAATGGCATGTACGGACATCTACTTGCCAGAAAAAGGTCTATTCAAAATCTACAACCTGTCATAGCTTGTTGAGTAGATCGCCTAACGCCTTCGATCCAATGGCAGGTACAGCCACTATAGGCCTATTCAAAATCTATAGTCCGTTGTAGCTTGGTGAATAGGACGCATAACGCCATCAACCAATGGCAAGTACAGCCATCTACTTGCCTGAGAAGAGGTCTATTGAAAATCTATACCCTGTTATAGCTTGGTGAATAGATCGCCTAACGCCTTCAATCCAATGGCAAGTACAGCCATCTACTTGCCAGAGAATATGTATATTCAAAATCTATAATGTGTTAAAGCGTGGCGAATAGGTTGTCTAACGCGTTCTTCCAATGGCGAGTACAGCTATATACTAGCCCGGGTATAGGTCTATTCAAAATCTAAAACCTCTTATAGCATTGTGAATAGATGGCATAACGCCTTCAATCCAATAGCAAGTACAGC
>NW_016990382.1:0-220 GCF_001483705.2 Eufriesea mexicana | reverse complement strand
TCTGTTATAGCTAGGCGTATAGATCGCCTAACGCCTTCAGTCCAATGGCAAGTACCGCCATCTACTAGCCTGCGAACCGGTCTATTCAAAATCGATAATCTGTTATAGCTTGGTGAATAGATCGCCAACCGCATTCAATCCAATGACAAGTACAGAGATCTACTTGCCAGAAAATAGGTCTATTCAAAATCTATAACATGTTATAGCTTGGGGAATAGAT
>NW_016990381.1:0-518 GCF_001483705.2 Eufriesea mexicana | reverse complement strand
GCACGATAGATTGTGTCACGTTACGTTTGGTTAGGATATATTAGGTTAAGAATGGTTAGGGTAGTTCCAACTTTGGAGCTATACATAGTTATTCGGTGTATTCCTGCCCTCCAATGTGTATGTGCTCTACCCTGATCTGCTGGACCTTGGGTGGCCAGCAATATCGGTCGCGGGACGTTACGTTGAGTCTGGCTACGATAGTTTGGGCTATGTTAGCTCGTGCTAGGTTTGGATACCCTTCAATATTCTGCTGTGCACTGCGATTCGACGGATTTCTGCACCCTAGCTTCCTCTAATAAGTTCTGCTTGGCTCTGTGGTGGACAGCAATAGTGATGGCGGCACGTTAGGCTCAGCATGGTTACGTTTGGTTGTGTTAGGCTCTGTTGGGTTAGGGTGGGATAGCTTCGACATTTGTGCCAGACACTGCAATTCTACGGACTTCAGCGCCCTATTTTGTGATATCGCACTCTCCTTGTCCCCTGGATGCCAGGAATAGCGGTCGCGGCACGTTGGGTTG
>NW_016990380.1:0-584 GCF_001483705.2 Eufriesea mexicana | reverse complement strand
AATGATGGTGTGATTTAGGTATCTAGTAGTATACTTACAAGAATTGACTCCCTACCAATAGTGGTGACTCGCAATCAAATCGTTTCCCTAGTAACAGTGGTGGTTCGCAGTCAAATTAACTTCCAATTAATAATAGTAGTGACTCACTGTGAAATTGACTTCCTATTAATAATGGTGACTCACAGTCAAATGGACTCCCTGTTGATAGTGTTGACTTGCAGTTAGATTGACGTCCTACTAATAGCGGTGATTCGCAGTCAAATTGACTTTTTATTAATAACGGCGATGTGCAGTTAGATTGACTTCTTATTAATAATAGTGATGACTCGCAGTCACATTGACCCCCTACTAATAGTGGTGACTCTCAGTCATATTGATTCCCTACTAATAGTGATGACTCGCAATCAAATAGACTCCGTATCGTCGTCAGTGCTGAGATGTAAATATCTAGTAGTATATTTACAAGATCTAAGTATCTAAGAATACGTCGAATTAACTTTATGTCACTACTAACAATACGTAGTCAATTTGACGTCACGATATCACTAGTGCTGTGAAAATAGAGGTCACAACCTGAGGATTAA
>NW_016990379.1:0-2021 GCF_001483705.2 Eufriesea mexicana | reverse complement strand
AGGTTAGGTCACGATATGCAAGGGTACCTACGGCTTTTGTGCTATTCACTGCAAGGCGGTGGACTTCTGCGCTATACTGTGCTCTGCTATATTCTGCTTGTCTCTGTGGTGCCAGCAATATCGGTCCCGTCGTCTTAGATTGGCGTAGGCACCAATCTGATGTGTTACGTTTGGCTATGTTAGGAAAGGATACTATGACTTTTGTGCTGAACACCGCAATTCGGTGGAAGTCTGCGCTCTAATGTGCCCTAATATGCTCTGCTCGGCTCTACGAAGGCCATCAATAGCGGTCGCGGCACGTTATGTCGAGCTATGCTACGTTTGGTAAGATTAGGTTAGGTCAGACCAGGTTGGGATATCTTTGGCTTTTGTGCTTGCACCACTAGTCGGGGGACTTCTGCGCTCTGCTGTGCTCTGATATGTCCTGCTTGGTCCTTGGTGGGGGGGGGAGCTACAATAGCGGTTTCGGTACGTTATGTCGAGTTAGGGTATGTTTGGTTATGTTCTGTTGGCTTGGTTTAGGCTCGGCTATCCTGGTATACACCGCGATTCCATGGATTTATGCGTTCTGGAATCCACTAACGTGTTCTGCTTGGCTCTGTGGAGGCCAGAAATAGCGGTCGAGGCACGCCAGCTGCAGATAAGTTACGTTCGGGTATGTTACTGTTGGTTAGGTCGGGAGAGGGTAGGTTTGACTTTAGTGATTTAGTCTGCCACTAGGTGGATTATTGCGCCCTGCAGAGCACTAATATTATCAGCTTGGCTATGGGAGGGCCAGCAATACTAGTCATGGCACGTTGCGATGAGCCACGTTACGTTCGGTTAGGTTGGGTAAGGCTAAGCTTTGTGTCCATTGCTTCAACTATTCTGCTGTAAAGTGCTATTTGGTGGATTTCCGCGGTCTACTGTGCTCCTATGCCCTGCTTTGCACTGGGGATGGCAGGAATGGCGGCCTCGGCACGTTAGGTTGAGTCGTGTTACGACCGGTAACGATGGGTTATAATAAGTTTGGTTGTGATAGCTTTTTCTTTTGTGCTGTGCACTGCTATTCGTCGGACCTGTGTCTCTGCTGTGCACTAGTATGTCCTGCTTGGCTCTGGGTGTGGTGGGGAGCAGCAATAGTGGTTTCGGCTCGTTAGGTTGAGTTAGGCTATGATTGGCCATGTTCTGTTGGTTTGGTATAGGCTTACGTAGTTTCGTCTTTTCCGATATACACTGCGGTCCATACACTGCGATCCTTCGGATTTCTGCATTCTACTCACCACTATTGTGTTCAGCTTGGCTCTGTGGAGGCCAGCAGTAGTGGTCGCAGCACTTCAGCTTGAATTATGTTACGTTTGGTTATGTTACGATTGGTTAGGTTAGGAGAGGAAAGGTTTGACTTTAGTGCTATAGTCTATTATTAAGTGGATTCCTGCGCCCTACAGTGCTCTAATATTTTCAGACTGGCACTGGGATGGCCAGCAAGAGTGGTCCCGGCACGTCATATTGTGCCAGGCTACGTTCGGTTAGGTCGGGTTCGGCATAGTTTGGACAGGTCAGCCTTAACTTTTGTGCTGTACATTGCTTTTCGGTGGATATCTGCGATCTACCGTGCTCTATATTTCCTTCTTGGCTCTGGGAACGGCAACAATAGCTGCCTCGGCAAGTTATGTAGAGATAGATTATGCTTCGTTATGTTCTGCTGGATTGAGTAGCTATGACTTTTCCGATATGCACTGCGATACTATGGATTTCTGCGTTCTAACCTCCGCTAACGTGCCCTGCTTGGCTCTGGGGAGGCAAGCAATAGTGCTCGATGCGTGTTAGGTTGAGTTAGGTTACGTCTTGATATGTTACTATTGGTTAGGTTAGGAGAGGGCGTCTTCGACTTTATTGCAGTATTCTGCTATTAGTTGGATTTCGGCGACCTACAGTGCTCTAATATTTTCTGCTTGGCTATGGGAAGGACAGCAATTGTGGTCTGTGCACGACTCGATGAGTCACGTTACGTTTGGTATGGTTGCGTTAGGCTAATTTTG
>NW_016990378.1:9985-10203 GCF_001483705.2 Eufriesea mexicana | reverse complement strand
CGATGGCTATAGCAAGCCAATAGAATGTAACTTCTTATTTATGCAAGAAAGACATCTCACCACCATATTAGTCGAAAATGTCAATAAAATCGAACTTTCCAGCCAGATTCTATAGCACTGCGATGGCTATAGCAAGCCAATAGAATGTCTTCTTATTTATGCAAGAAAGATATCTCACCGCTATATTAGTCGAAACTGTCAATAAAATTGAACTTCCC
>NW_016990378.1:0-363 GCF_001483705.2 Eufriesea mexicana | reverse complement strand
ATCTTTCCTCCTTACTTATGCAAGGAAGATGGCTTACCAAGAAATTAGTCGAAACTGTCATTAAAATTGAACTTTGCATCGAGATTGCAGAGCATTGCAATTGCTATATCACGCCAATAGAATCTTTCCTCCGTATTTATGCAAGAAAGTTAGCTCTCCACGATATTAGTCAAAAATGTGAATAAAATTGAATTTTCCTGCCAGATTCTATTGCGTTGCAATGGCTCTAGCTCTCTAGAAGGATCTTTCCCCCTTACTTAGGGAAGGAAGTTTGCACACCGCGATATTAGTAGAAAATGCACAATAAAATTGAGGTTTCCAGCAAGGTTCTATAGCATTGCAATGCCTATAGCATGCCAACAG
>NW_016990377.1:0-694 GCF_001483705.2 Eufriesea mexicana | reverse complement strand
CGGCACAGAAGTATGAGCTATATAATACTAACCTATTCAAGCGTAGCAAACACATACGTAATAGATTTCAACCTAACGGCCCGTAGCCACTGTTACTGTCATCCCCAGGGCCAAATAGAACATACCATAGCACAGTAGAGCAAAGAATCAACCGTACAGCTGTGTATAACACAAAACTAAAAGCAATCCTATCCTAACCTGACCAAACGTAACGTATCCGGACGTAACATAAAAAAATTTATCGCGCCACGACCATAACTGGTGGCCTCCCCAGAGTCGAGCATAGTATATTAGAGGACAGTAGAACGCAGAATGCCACCAAATAGGAATGTATAGCACAAAAGACAAAGATAGCCCGTCGTATCCTAGCCAAACGTAGCATAACCAAACGTTGCATAACTCAAGGTATCGTGTCGAGACCGCTATTGCTGCCCCCTCAGAGCCAGGCACGACAAACTAGAGCGCAGTAGAGCGCAGAAATACATCGAATAACAGTCTACAGCACAGCAGCTTGAAATACCCTTACCAACCTTAGCCTAATATTTCCTATCCGAACATAACTTATCTAGACATAACGTGCCCAGATCAGCATCGCTGCCTTTCCCAGAGCCAAGCTGGAAACATTAGGGCATTGCCGGGCGCAGAAGTCAACCTAATAGAAGACTATAGCATTAAAGACGAAGCAATCCCCTCC
>NW_016990376.1:0-301 GCF_001483705.2 Eufriesea mexicana | reverse complement strand
CTAACTTCCTTGCGTAAGTAAGGAGGAAAGATGCTTTTTGAGTGCTCTAGCCATTGCAATGGCTTAGATTGTGGCTGGAAAATACAATTTTGTTGACATTTTCGACTAATATCGTGGTGATCTTACTTCCTGTCAATAGTAAGGAGGAAAGATGCTTTTTGAGTGCTATAGCCATCGCAATGATACAGTTTATGGCTGGAAAATACAATTTTGTAGACATTTTCGACTTATATCGTGATGAGATAACTTCCTTGCGTATGTAAGGAGGAAAGATGCTTTTTGAGTGCTATAGCCATTGCAA
>NW_016990375.1:0-615 GCF_001483705.2 Eufriesea mexicana | reverse complement strand
ATAACCGAACGTAACCTAACGTAATCTAACGAGCCGAGACCACTTTTGCTACAAGCAGAATATCATAGAGCAGAGTAGAGCGCGGAGAGCCACCAGATCGCAGCGTATAGCACAAAAGTCGAATACACTCTTACCTAACCTGTCCGAACCTAACATATGCAAACGTGGACTAACTAAACCTAACGTGCCGAGACCACAGTTTCTGGCCCCCAAAGTACCAAGAGGAAGATATTAGGGCACAGTAGAGCGCAGAAATACGACGAAGCGCAGCGTGTAGCAGTAGTCGAGGATAATCTAACCAAACCTAACCTAACCTAACGTAACAATACGTAACATAACACAACCATACGTGCTGCTACCACTATTGCTGGCGTCCCCAGGGACACAAAGAATATGATAGAGCACAGTAGAGCCCAGTAGTCCGTAGGATAGCTGTGTCCAGCACAAAAGTCTCAGGTATCTTTACCTAGCCCAACTTAGCCTAACATATCCCAAAGTAATCTAAACGTACCTAATATGCAGCGACCAGTATTGCTGGCCTCCACATTGTCCAGCAGAGCATATTACAGTAGCGCGGAGCGCAGGCACCCATGGAATCGCAGTGTATAGCAGAAA
>NW_016990374.1:0-1001 GCF_001483705.2 Eufriesea mexicana | reverse complement strand
GTTGCGGTTGGTTATGTCAGGAAAGGATGGCTCAGACCTTAGTGCCATTGTCTGCTATTAGGTAGATTTCTGCTCCCTTCAGTGCTTTAATATTTTCAGCTTGGCCCTGTCAAGGAAAGCAATAGCGGCCTCGACACGTGATGATGGGTCAGGTTACGATAGGATAGGCTGGGGCAGGCTAAGTTTGATAAGGATAGCTTTAACTTTTGTGCTCTACACGGCTATTTGGTTGACTTCGGAACTCCACTGTGCTACTGTATGTCCTGTTTGACTCTGCGGAGACCAGAAATAGGGGTTGCTGCACGTTAGGTTGAGAAATGCTACGCTTTGTTACGTTACGATTGGTTATGTTAGGAGGGGATGGCTTTGTCCTATGTGCTGTATTCTGCTATTCGGTACATTTCTGCGCCCTGCAGTCCTCTAATATCTTTAGTTTGTCTCCAGCAAGGCCAGAAAGGGTGGTATAGGTACGTTACGAGGAGTCAGGCTACGTTCTGTTAGGTTGGATTAGGCTGTAGATTCGATAGGTCAGCTTTAACGTTTGTGCAGTACACTGGTATTCGGCGGATTTCTGCAGTCAAATGTGTTCTAGTACGCCCTGCTTGGCACTGGGGCGGGCAGGAATGGCGTTCTAGGTACGTTAGGTTGAACGAGGCTATGTTGGGCTATGATCAGTTTGTTTCGGTTTGGTTTCGGTAGCTTTGACTTTTCCGATATTCACTGCGATCTTACGGATTTCTGCATTCTTCTCACAACTGTTGTGTTCAGCTTGGCTCTGTGGAGGCCAGCAATAGTGGTTGCAGCACATCAGCTTGAATTCTGCTACGTTTGGTTATGTTACGTTTGGTTAGGTTAGGAGGGGACAGGTTTGTCATTAGTGCTCAAGTCTATTATTAAGTGGATTTCTGCCACCTACAGCGCCCTGATATTTCCATCCCGGCTCTGGAAAGGCCAGCAATAGTGGTCTCGGCATGTCATGTTTTGTCAGGCTACGTTCGGTT
>NW_016990373.1:0-566 GCF_001483705.2 Eufriesea mexicana | reverse complement strand
AACGAAGCTAACTCAAGCTTACGTTCCTACACCACAATTGCTGACCTCCCCAGAGCAAATCAGCTCATACTAGAGCACTGTAGAGCGCGGAAACCCAACGAAGGGCAGTGTATACCTGTCCTCAAAAGTCAAAGCAACACTCTCCTAACCTGACCAAACGTAGCATAACAAAACGTAACGTAACCCAAACTGCGGCGCCACGACCTCTATTGCTGACCTCACGAGAGCCAAGCAGAGTACTGCAGAACAATGTAGGCCGCTGAAATCTACAGAATAGCAGCGTATAGCACAAAAGTCAAGGCTGTGTCAACAATACCAAACCAAACCTTGCCTAACCAAACGAAACATAACTCCACCTAACCTGCCGCGTCCTATATTCCTGGCGTCCCCACCCGCAAGTGAAGCGTGGTAGCGCTCAGTACAGTGCAGAAGTCCATAAAATAGCAGTGTGTAGCACAAAATGCGATGGTACCTTAACCTAACGCAACGTAACCTAACACAGGCAAACGTACTCCATCTCAATCTAACTTGCCGCGACAACTATTGCTGGCCTCCCGAGATTCGAG
>NW_016990372.1:0-418 GCF_001483705.2 Eufriesea mexicana | reverse complement strand
GGTCTATTCTCTGTCATCTTGGTCTATTCTCTGTCATCTTGGTCTATTCTCTGTCATCTTGGTTTATTCTCTGTCATCTTCGTCTATTCTCTGTCATCTACATCTATTCTCTGTCACAAGTTATTATAGGACGTGACAATATATAAAATCCTAATTATCGTTTGCCAAATTCATAAATTCCTCAATTGCATTTCTACTGTTCACTTTACTGTTCTCATGAACACTGTGCGTCTTGGTCTCCGATAGGATGATTATTCTTGTCTCGCTGATCCTGTCACTGAGCACCACTGCCATCCCGGCTGACAGATATCAAAGCAGCTAGTTTACGATGACGATGACTCGTCCTTAACTGCTATTCAGGTAGTCGACAGATTCGTGACACGTATACAACGCTTCCCTAGGCTTTGGCACCTAAGTG
>NW_016990371.1:0-583 GCF_001483705.2 Eufriesea mexicana | reverse complement strand
CTTGGTTATGTTTGGTTAGGTCAGGTTTGGTTAGGACATATTCGATTATTATGCTATACGCTGCTACCTGTTGACTCTCTGCGCTCTACTGTGCTCTAGTATATTCTGCTTTGCTCTGGGGGTTCAAGGCACGATAGGTTGTGTTAGGGTATCTTCGGTTGTGTTATGTTTGATTAGGGTAGGAGGGGATAGCTTTGACTTTTGCGCTGTACACTACTGGTCGGAGGTATTCTTCACTCCGCTGTGATCTAATAGTCCCTGCTTTGCTCTTGGGATACCAGAAGTGGCGGCCACGGCGCGTTATGTTGAGTTAGGTAACGTTCCGTTAGGTTAGGTTTGTTTGGGATAGGTTGGGATATATATGACTTTCGTAAAATCCTCTGACATTCTAAGGACCTCTGCGTACAACTCTCCTCTAATATGCCCGTCTTGACGTTGTGGTGGCCAGCAATAGTGGGATAGGCACGTTATGTTTGGATGGGTTACGTTTGGTTAGGTTAGGCTGGGTTAGGTTAGGTTGGAAAATTTTTGACTTTTGTGCTTTACACTGCTATTTGGTGGCTTTCGGCGCTCTACTGAGCTC
>NW_016990370.1:0-337 GCF_001483705.2 Eufriesea mexicana | reverse complement strand
TACAACCATCCAACCTTACGGCCATCAATCCATACATTCATCCATCCATACACCCATCCTTCCGTACATCCATCCAGCCATACAACCACCCACCCATACATCCATACAGATATTCATCCATACATCCATACATACGGACATCCATACATTCGTGCATCCATACATTTGTACATCCATACATTCATACATACGTACATCCATACATGCATACATCCATACATCCAAACATCCATTCATCCATCCATCCATACATCCATCCATTCATACATCCAAGCATTCATGCATTCATACATCCAAAAATCCATCCACCCACACCTCCATCCATGCATACATCCAT
>NW_016990369.1:333-624 GCF_001483705.2 Eufriesea mexicana | reverse complement strand
ATCCAATATTATTGACATTTTGAAATAATATCGCGGTGAGCTATCTTTCTTGCACAAATAAGGAGGAAAGATTCTATTTGCGCGCTATACCCGTTGCAGTGCCATAGAAACTGGCTAGAAAATCCAATTTTATTAACATTTTCTTCTAATATCGTGGTCAGGTATCTTTCTTGCTTAAATACGTAGGAAAGATTCTATTGTCGTGCTATTCCCATTGCAGTGCTACAGAATCTGGCTGGAAAACTAAATTTTATTGACATTCTCGACTAATATCGTGGTAAGCTAACTTCA
>NW_016990369.1:0-304 GCF_001483705.2 Eufriesea mexicana | reverse complement strand
TTCTATTGGCGTGCAATAGCCATCGCAATGCTATAGAATCTGCATGGAAAATTCTATTTTATTGACATTTTCAAATAATATCGTGGTGAGGTAACTTTCTTGCTTAAATAAGGAGGAATGATTCAATTGGCGTGCTACCGCCGTTGCAGTGCTATAGTACCTGGTTGGAAAATATATTTATATAGACAGCTTTGACTAATATCGGGGTGAGCTAGCTTTCTTGCATAAATAAGGGGGAAAGATTCTATTGGCGTGGTATTGCCATTGCAGTGTAATATAATCTGGCTGGAAAATTTAATTTTAT
>NW_016990368.1:0-243 GCF_001483705.2 Eufriesea mexicana | reverse complement strand
CCCGTTGCCTTGAGCTATGCTACGCTTAGTTATGTTAGGCTAGGCCAGGTTAGGTTCGGGTACCCTCGACTTTTGTGATATTCACTGCAATGCGGTGGATTTCTGCGCACTACTGTGCTCTAGTACATTAAGCTTTTCTCTGTGGAGGCCTGCAATAGTGGTCTCGTAATGATACGTTGAGTTAGTCTACGTTTGGGTATGTCACGTATCGATTCGTTAGGATATGCTACTTTGACTTTCGTG
>NW_016990367.1:0-1032 GCF_001483705.2 Eufriesea mexicana | reverse complement strand
CCGAGTCAAGCTGAAAGAACTAGCGCACAGCAGTGCGCAGAAATCAGCCTAATGGCAGACCATGGCACTAGAGTCAAAGCTACCCTCTACAAGCTATGCAAACGTAACGTAACCCAAACTAACGTGCCGAGCCAACTATTGCTGCCTCCCCAGAGCCAAGCAGGATGCATTATTGAAAAGAAGAACGCAGAAATCCACTGAATCGCAGTCTGTATCAGAAAAGCCGAAGATACCCAAGCCTAACCAAAGCAAACAGAACACTAGCCAACATAGCCTAACTAAACCTGAAGTGCCGAGACGGCTATTGCTGCCTTCCGCAGAGCCTAACAGTACATACTAGAGCACAGTAGAACGGAGAAGTGCACCGCATTTCTGTGTATAGCGCATAAGTGAAAGATATCCCATCCCAACCTAAACAACCCTAACCTATCCAAACGTAACCTAACTCAACGAATCGCGCCGCAGCCACCATTTCTACCCTCCCCAGAGCCAAGCAGGGCATATTATATGACAGCTGTGTGCCAAATTCCGCCGTATAGCAGTAGGTGGCACAAGAGTTAAAGATACACTGACCCAACATGCCCTAACCATTCCAAACCTGACATGACATGACCTAACCAAGCGTAGCATATTTCAACGTATACCTATACCACCATTGCTCACCCTTCCAGCGCCAAGCTGAGCATGTTAGAGCACAGTAGAGTGCAGAAATCCGCCGAATAGCAGTGCACAGCGCGAAAGTCAAAGCTAGTCCATCCTAACCTAACCAAACGTAACGTACCCAAACATAACATGACCCAACATAACGTGACTCGACCACTATTGCTGGCCTCCCCAGAGCCAAGGGGAACGTATCAGGGGAGGGTAGAGGGCAGGAACCGATAGAATCGCAGTCTGCAGAAGAAAAGTCGAAGCTACACAAACTTAGCTATAACTAATGTAGCCCAACGAAATGTAGCCTACCTCAAGCTGTCAGGGCGAGGCCATTATTACAGGACACCCCAGAGCCAAGCAGAGCATATTATGGCACGG
>NW_016990366.1:0-326 GCF_001483705.2 Eufriesea mexicana | reverse complement strand
TGTCAGGTTATGTTCAGTTTGGTTTGGTCAGGCTTAGTTTGGTCAGGGTTGCTTTAACTTGTGTGCTGTGCACCGATATTCGGTGGATTTCCGCGCCATACTGTGCACTAGTATGTCCTGCTTGGCTCTGTGGAGGGCAGCAATAGCGGTATCGCCACGATATGTTGGGGTAGGCTAGGTTTTACTATGTTCTGCTGGCTTGTGTTAGGTTTGGATAGTTTTGACACTTCTGCCGTGCACTGCGATTCAATGGATTTCTGCGTTCTACCCTATACTAACGTGTTCTGCTTGGCTCTGGGAAAACCAGCAGTGGTGGTCGCGGCATG
>NW_016990365.1:0-1129 GCF_001483705.2 Eufriesea mexicana | reverse complement strand
TAGTACTGGGGAAGTTAGGAACATGGGCGGCCCCGTGACCGAGCGTATGGACCCCGAGCTCCTTCAGCGGGTGATCAACACCCTCCTCCCTGTGGTGGCGGTGGATCTTTGCAAACTGCTGCAGTGCGGTCGGAATTGGTCGGCTGGCCCGACGAGCTGGGGGTCTCGCGCGAGGAGTTGTTCCGTGCGGTCGTTAGGATGGGGGCGAGGAGCACCGCCTCCGGACCGGACGGCATCCCAGGCCGAGCCTTTGCACTGGTTCTGGAAGCTTGGGGTGACCGTGTGCGACGGCTGTTCGACAGCTGCCTCAGGACCAGTCGCTTCCCGGCATGTTGGAAGAGAGCGAGGGTTGTGCTGATCCCGAAACTAGGGTAGCCGCCGAACTCTCCGAAGGCATATCGGCCGATAAGCCTGCTCGACGAGGCTGGCAAGCTCTTCGAGCGCTTTCAAGCTGCCCGCCTCCGAGAGCATTTAACGGCCTGTGTCCCGATCTCAGCGTCAGCCAGTTCGGATTCCGGCATGGTCGGTCGACGGTCGACGCAGTCAAGCGCGTTCGTACCCTGTCGGAGGCTGCCATCGACTGTGGCGAAGTGATGCTGGCGGTCGGTGTGGATATCGCCAACGCCTTCAACAACCTGCCCTGGGCCGCCATCCGGTGTGACCTGTTGTACCACAGGTTTCCCCACTACATGATGGCGGTGATCGGCGACTATTTGGCCCAGTGCTCGATCGAGTATCCCGGACGATACTCGACCGTCGTGCGGGGGAAGAACTGCGGGGTTCCACAGGGATCGGTACTCGGGACGATCCTCTGGGACCTCGCGTAAGATGCCGTGTTGCGCACTCCCCTCCCCAGCGGCCTGAGCCTGACGTGTTACGCGGACGACACGCTGGTGGTGGCCGCCGGGTCGAGTTAGGAGGAGGCCACGACACGTGCGGAAAGCGGCGTGGCCCTCGTCGCGAGTAGCATCCAGCGGCTATGGATGTGTATCTCCCCCGAGAAGACCGATGCAATGTGGTTTTGCAATCGGCACCACGGGAAGCCGCCCAAGTCCCTGATGCACGTAGGGAACGTCGTGGTCGATGTACGGGACCGGATGAAATACCTCGATCTCTTCCTCGATAGCCA
>NW_016990364.1:0-1478 GCF_001483705.2 Eufriesea mexicana | reverse complement strand
GCCGTGGAATTGGCGTCATCAGTTAACGAATTAATCCAACGGCCGCAGTACTGTGACGATGGCAGTAATCAGTACTGTGACCTCACGTGTTAATTCCTCGTGCGACAACGGATCTGTCCGTTGTTGTTCTAGTATGCTTATAGAAATTATATCACGAGTGACCAGATTATTCAAACGGCTTCTGTGCTCTGTTGATGGTTGTACTCAGGAATGCATTGACATAGGTGGATGTCTCCAGCGGAAATTCCTCTTCCATTGGTCATTCTACAATTGCCGAGGAACATAGATGGTCAACGAAGCGATTAATACAATGGCTATTGTTGTTCGTAGATGCCAACATCCTGTACAATGTTGACATTTGTCAACGTCACTACCGATACATGATCTATCCACATATCATTCTAGAATATCTATGGAGCTTAAGTCATCAGTGCACATAATGAAACAGCGGCTACTGCGCCCTGTTCGTCGATGTCAAATCGGGAGCGCCAGGAATCGCAGACATCTCCAGACACAGCCGCACTATGTATGTATAAATCTAGACTTGCTTTTGATTTTGCATTAACAGTGAGCAAATTATTCCAACGGTTACAGCACTGTGATCATGCTAGTACTCAGTACTGTTTCGACAACTTTTAAATTCTCGAGCGATAACTCGTCAGTCCTATGTCATTCTATAAATGCAACAGAACATATATAATCTATGAAGAGGCCAATCCGGTTGCTACTGTGCTCCGTTAATGGACGTACTAAGTATCGTATCGTTAATTGTAAATATCTATAGCCATAATGGTAATATACATTGATTCATCCAGAATTGCCGTGAAATTTATGTTATCCGTGGACAAATTAGTATAACTTCTAAAGCAATGCGATGATGGCTGTACTCAGTACTGTTTCGTTGATTGCTAGTGCCTCGAGCGACAATGGTTCTGTCCTGTGCCATTCTGGAGTTCCAATAGAATGTATATCATCATTGACCAGATTAAAACTACGGCAACAGTGCTCTATCTGTGGATGTACCTGCAACAGTACTGTGAGTTGTTAATATCTCTTGCCATAACTGATGAATACATTGGTTATTATGGAAACGCAGTGGAACTTAAATCATCACTGAACAGATTAGTACAACGGCTACAGTACTGTGCTTATGGCTCCGTTCAGTAATGTGTTTCCGGTTGTTAGTATCTCGAGCGGTAATGGACATCTCTCTTGTCATTCTAGGACTGCTATAGACTGTAAATCATCATTGAACATATCAATACAACGCTTACGTTGCCCTCATGACGGGCGTACTAAGAACCGTACTGTCAATTGTAAATATCCCTAGCCATAGCCGAACTATGCATTGACTACCCTAGACATACTTTTGAATGTAACTCATCGCTCAAATTATTAAACCAACGGCTACAGTTCTCTCTTGGTGGATGCACCAGCTACTGTACTGGCAGTTGTAAGTGTCTCTATCCTTAACTGAT
>NW_016990363.1:0-315 GCF_001483705.2 Eufriesea mexicana | reverse complement strand
ACGTAACCTAACACAACCTAACATGACGAGACAGCTACTGCTGACGTCCGCAGAGAAAAGTAAGGTACACTAGATCACACCGGTTCGCAGAAACCCCCTGCATTGCAGTAAATGGCACAAAAATCGAAGATACCCTAAAATAACGTGACCTAACCTAAGCTAACCAAACGTAGCGTGTCTGAAATGAGCGAGCGGCGACCACTGCTGCCGGACCCCACAGAGCCAAGCAGAATTCAGTAGAGCACAGTAGATCACAGGAACCGGCCGATTAAGTGCGTAATGCACGAAAGTCGAAATCGTCGTAGCCGAACATAC
>NW_016990362.1:0-898 GCF_001483705.2 Eufriesea mexicana | reverse complement strand
AGCATTGCAATGGCTAGAGCATGCCGATAGAATCTTCCCTCCTTATTTATGCTAGACAGCTAGCTCACCACTAAAGTGAAAGAAAACGGTAATAAGATTGGATTTTCCATCCAGATTTCATAGCATTGCTGCGGCTATGGCACGCCAGTTGAATCTTTCAACCCTATTTGCGCAAGAAAGCGAGCTCACCACGATATTATTTGAAAAAGTCAATAAAACTGAATTTTCCAAGCAGATTATATAACATTGCGATGGCTGTAGGACGCCTATAGAATCTTTCCACCATATCTATGCAAGAAAGTTAGCTCACCACGATATTAGTCCAAAATGTCAATAAAATTTAATGTTCCAGCCAGATTTTATAGCATTGCTACGGCTATAGCACGCCAGTTGATTCTTTCCCCCTCATATATGCAAGAAAGTTAGCTCACACCGATATTAGCCAAAAATGTCAATAAAATTTTATTTTCCAGTCCGATTCTGTATCATCCAATGGCTATAGCACGCCAATAGAATCTTCCCTCCTTATTTAAGCAAGAAAGTTAGCTCAGCACGATATTAGTCGAAAATGTGAATAAAAGTATATTTTCCAGCCAGATTCTGTAGCACTGCAGTGGCTATAGCACGGCAATGGTATATTTCCTCCTTATTTACGCAGGAAAGTATGCCCACGGCGATATTATTTGAAAAAGGCAATAAAATTGAATTTTCGAAGCAGATTATATAACATTGCGATGGCTATTGCACACCAATAGAATCTTTCCTCCTTATCTATGCAACGAAGTTAGATCACCACGATATTATTAGAAAAAGGCAATAAAATTGAATTTTCCTTGCAGATTATATAACATTGCGATGGCTATTGCACGCCAATAGATTCTTTGCTCCATGATTATGA
>NW_016990361.1:0-1581 GCF_001483705.2 Eufriesea mexicana | reverse complement strand
TATGTTAGGTTAGGCTGAGTTTGGTTAGGGTATCTTCGAGTTTCATGCTATACACAGCTATTCGGTGGATACCTGCCCTCCACTGTGCGCTACTCTACTCTGCTAGAACCTGGAATGGCCAGCAACTGCGCTCGCGGCACGTTACGTCGAGATTTGCTACGTTAGATAAGGTCACGTTTGTTTGGGTTAGGTTCGGATATCTTGGACTTTTCTGCTGTACACAGCGATTATATGGATTTACGCGCCCTACTCTCCTCTAATATGTTCTGCTGGCCTCTGTGGAGGCCATCAATGTCGGTGGGGGCACGTTTGGTTCAGTTTCGTTACGTTTGGTGTTTTTAAGATTTATTAGGTTAGGATACTGTTCCATCGATTATTGTGGTACATACTGGTTTCGGTGGATTTCCCCGCTCTGCTGTGCTCTAATTTGCTCTGCTTTGCTATGTGGTGGCCAGAAATTGTGACCGCGGCATGCTATTTCGTATTAGGTTGCGTTTGGATAGTTTTCGTTAGCATGGTTAGGGTTTAGATAGCTTTGACTTTTCTGCTTTACACTGCGAATCTATGAATGTCTGCGCCCTACTCTCCCCTAATATGCTCTGCGTGGCCATGTCGAGGCCAGCTATAGTGGTCGCGGCACGTAAGGTTGAGCCATATTAAATTTCGCTTGGTTAGGCTTGGTTGGGTTAGGACGGCATGGCATAGACTTTTGTGATATACACTGCTATTCGGTGGGTTTCTGCGCGCTTCATTGCTCTACTATACCCTATTCGGCCCTGGGTAGGCAATCAATGGCGGTCTTGGCACGATAGATTGTGCTAGTTAACGTTTGGTTAGGTTAGGTTTGGATAGGTTTGGCTAGGACGTCTTTGGCTTTTGTGCCATGCACAGCAGCTCGTTGAATTTCTGCGCTCTGCTGTGCTCTGATATGTCCTGCCTGGATCCGAAGAGGCCAGCAGTAGAGATCTCGTCTCGTTTGGTTTAGCTATTCTATGTTCTGTTACGTTATGTTACGTCAGGTTAGGTTAAGATATCTCTGACCTTTGCGGTTTACGTTGCTCTTTTGGGGCTTTCTGCGGTCTACAGTGCTCCACTATACTCTGATTGTATCTGGGGAGGCCAGGAACAATGGCCGAAGCACGGTGGGCTTTGTAAGGATACGTTTGGTATTGTCACGGTTGGCCATGTTAGGACAGCGGAGCTTTGGCCTTTGTGCTATACACCTCGTCCCACTGCATTTTTTCCGTCTACATCGCTATACTATACTCTGTTCGTCTCTGGGGAGGCCAGTACTGGCCTTCTCTGCGCGTCAGGTTGAGCTACGCTACGTATGATGAGGTCACATTGGTTTCGGTTAGGTTTGGATTGCTTTGACTTTCGTGGTATGGACTGTTGTTCTGGAGAATTCTGCGCCTCGTTGTGCTCTAGTGTGTTCTGCTTGGCTCTGTGGAGGCCTGAAACAGTGGTACCGGCACCTTGTTTGAGGCGTGAAACGTTCGGTTATGTTACGCTGTGCTGTGTTAGGATAGGTTGGCTTTGACTTTTATGCTATACACCGCTATTTGGCCGCTTTCGTCGCCC
>NW_016990360.1:0-1367 GCF_001483705.2 Eufriesea mexicana | reverse complement strand
CATCTCGATATTTCCATTTCGATGTTTCCATTTCGATGCCTCCATTTCGATCCCTGTTTCGCGGGACGACCCTTCGATCCCGAAACCTCGCGAAAACAGGGATCTACATCTATCGACAATCAGAACCCCCACTCGTTACTACCCAATGAGCCGTGTCTAATTAAATTCGCGAGAAATTGGTGGCAGATTTATTATCGTCGTTTCGATCTAACGATCCAGCGTGTGGTAGATCGTAGCGTGATACAGGCGTCTCGTGATTAGCCATAATTTTATTAGTCAGTCGCCGATGTTAGATCCAAATACGAGGATCGAGCGGTCATCTAGAAACGTATTACACTCGCGAGCATGTCGTGTTTAGCACGGGGAACATCGGAGCTGATAGGAAAGGAAACGTAACTAGTTACGCGATGACAAAATCGCCACGTTTCGAATTCCTCTTCGACTTTCCTCGCGCGAATACAAATTGTTTCAATTACGCCTATAAGGGTTGAAATATCCTGCGAAATTTTTTCGTTTTCCTATTCGAATATTCGCATTTTTCCCTAAACTCGGAAGTAAAATAGGGCCATGTTGATCCAGGATACGAGAAATTTTTCTGAAAATCGGGACCGAATTAGCAGAGACAGTGACAGGAGGTACGCTTGCGAAGGGGTTAAAAACCTGGACGAAAATCGAGGAAGAAATTAATTCCGCTCGCCGAATCCTCCTTCCACTGGCAGAAGCCCGTTTCTGCGCGAAACGCGGAGCACGTGCCATTGTACATCGAAAGGAGAGGATGGAGGAGCGTGGCTTTGGAACGGGTGGAATCGTCGCCTCGTTCCTCCGCTTTATTTATCGGCCGGCCGGTTTTTCCCCGCGCGGAGGAGTTACGAGCGCAGCGTCCGGCGAAGAAATCGGGGGTATCGACGTGGAAGAGGCGCGGCTTATTTACGAAGCGAGTCGCGCACCGCGGTCGTGGCTAATAATTCAATAACGCGACGGCGGGGCAATAATTATTCCACTTGTCCGATGCAATCGAGCCTGATTGGAGTTAACTGCGCGCGGTGTGCGTGCGCGTAGAACGCGCGGGACAAGAAAGTGTACGACGCTCCGGTACCGGCTCCCTGATTGATACAGATGACTACATCCGACTGATGTGTGGGCCCCGCAGAAGGAGGCGCCCGGCGAACAGGTTCGCGCATCCCCGTGAATGCGCGCCGAACGACGGAAAAACGGGCCCCGCGCGCCATTATGCTGCGAGCACGGCTGTCACTGTACTGGACACGGTTTCCTATCCGTCGTAGAATGGGCCTCGTTTCGCGTCGGGGTTGTACGGTATCGGGCTGATAGCGTCGACAGAGGGCAACCTCCGGTAGGATTGATTTTGT